>NC_060177.1:67025153-67157653 GCF_021184085.1 Oncorhynchus gorbuscha
CCACCACCACCACTACCAACCACCACCACTACCAACCACCACCACCACCAACCACCACCACCACCAACCACCACCACCACCACTACAAACCACCACCACCACCACTACCAACCACCACCACCACCACCACCACGACCAACCACCACCACCCCTACCAACCACCACCACCACTTCCAACCACCACCACCACTACTACCAACCACCACCACCACCACCACAACAAACCACCACCACCACTACCAACCACCACCACCACCACCACAACCAACCACCACCACCCCTACCAACCACCACCACCCCTACCAACCACCACCACCACTACCAACCACCACCACCACTACCAACCACCACCACCACCACTACTACCAACCACCACCACCACCACCACAACAACAAATCACCACCACCACTACCAACCACCACCACCACCACTAACTACCACCACCACCACCACCACCACCACCACTACCAACCACCACTACCAACCACTACCACCACTACCAACCATCACCAATACAAACCACCACCACTACCAACCACCACCACTACCAACCACCACCACCACTAACAACCACCACCACCACCAACCACCACCACTACCAACCACCACCACTACCAACCACCACCACCACCACTACCAACCACCACCACCACCAACCACCACCACTACCAACCACCACCACCACCACTACCAACCACCACCACTACCAACCACCACCACCACCAACCACCACCACTACCAACCACCACCACCACTACCAACCACCACTACCAACCACCACTACCAACCACCACCACCACTACCAACCACCACTACTACCAACCACCACCACCACCAACCACCACCACCACCACTACCAACCACCACCACTACCACCACTACCAACCACCACCACCACTACCAACCACCACCAACCACCACCACCAAGACCACCACCACCATTACCACTACCAACCACCACCACCACCACTATTACCACTACCAACCACCACCACCACCACCACCACCACCACTACCAACCACCACTACCACCACTACAAACCACCACCAACCACCACCACCACCATTACCACCACCACACCACCACCATTACCACCACTACCATCCACCACCATTACCACTACCAACCACCAACCACCACTACCAACCACCACTACCAACCACCACCACCACCACCACTACCAACCACCACCACCACCAACCACCACCACCATTACCAACCACCACCACCACCACTACCACCACTACCAACCACCACCACCACTATTACCACTACCAACCACCACCACCACCACCACCACCACCCTACCAACCACCACCACCAGCAATACAAACCACCACCAACCACCACCAACCACCACCACCACCATTATCACCACCACCACCACCACCACCACCATTACCACCACTACCACTACCACTACCACTACAAACCACTACCAACCACCACCACCACCACCACCACCACTACCACTACCACTACCACTACCACTACAAACCACCACCAACCACCACCACCACCATTACCATCACTACCACCACCACTACAACCACCACCCACCAACCACCATCATCATCACCACCCCCTGTCTTTTCACCCTTTCCACAGTGGGGGTTCTTTCTTAGACCCATTTAAAATTGTCCCAGAGAGCCCTGATTTTAGAGGACAGAGGATCCCTGCATCTGAATTACACAGATCAATAGCATGACACGCCGTCCATACAGGCTCATCTCCACTACGTCTGGCCCGAAGTGTACCCTTTCTGGGAGCCAAAACATAAACATCTCCCACAGGCACTCCCTGAGCCAACTGTAGCTATAGGTACAATCTACCTAGATGCTGATTTTGTACATTGTCATAATCACAGCCACACATTTGTATTGTCTTTAAAGCTGCACGCACGCACACACACACACACACACACACACACACACACACACACACACACACACACACACACACACACACACACACACACACACACACACACACACACACACACACACACACACACACACACACACACACACACACACACACACACACACACACACACACACACACACACACACACACACACAGAGACAAGAGAGACACACACACACACACACACACACACACACACACACACACACACACACACACACACACACACACACACACACACACACACACACACACACACACACACACACACACACACACACACACACACACACACACACACACACACACACACACACACACACACACACACACACACAGAGACACACACAGAGAGACACACAGAGAGACACACACCCTCCAGTCCCTTCACTTCCCTGTCACAGGCGTGTCCCTGGTGGCTGGTAGTGTCCCCCCAGACCCACTGTCAGGGATCCCCTTCAGGCAGGGGACAGGCAGTGAGTGGAGACAGAGACAGGGCCCAGCGGCTCCACTGCACACAACAGCACAGGCTGGACCAGTTGGAGCAGCTGGCACAGGAGTGGGGGACACCTCCTCCCAGGAGGCACACACACACTCAATGAGAGGAGGAGAATGACAGACAGACATAGGGAGAGGGTGCCACTGTTTGGAATATTAAATACTCACTGACAGGTACTGCTTGTAAGAAACACAGAGAGAGAGAAATATATTCAGAGTCACGTGGTCGAAAAATAGTCAGAAGATCTTTTGTGATGTTTGGGGAGGTTGTCTCATGTGAACCAGGAAGACCCACGACTCAAATACAGACAGGGAGTGAACCATGAGTGGCAGATTAGATGACCGGAATGTGTTGTAACCTCTGGATGCGTTGGGCTGCACGGGGCTGCGTTGGGCTGCACAGGGTTGCGTTGGGCTGCGTGGGGCTGAGTTGGGCTGCACAGGGTTGCGTTGGGCTCCACAGGGTTGCGTTGGGCTGCACGAGGTTGCGTTGGGCTGCACAGGGTTGCGTTGGGCTGCATGGGGCTGAGTTGGGCTGTGTGGGGCTGAGTTGGGCTGCACAGGGTTGCGTTGGGCTGCACGGGGTTGCGTTGGGCTGCACGGGGCTGCGTTGGGCTGCACGGGGTTGCGTTGGGCTGCATGGGGCTGAGTTGGGCTGCGTTGGGCTGTACGGGGCTGCACGGGGCTGCGTTGGGTTGGGTGTCGGGGTTTAAACCCTAACACTCAGAACAGGCCTGAGTTGTTTTCTTAGGGAGAGCATACAGAGGGGGCAGTCGGAAACAAAGCGCAGCAGAGAAATGCTTTGACAGGAAATGGGAATGGACTGCAAATGGGCTAATGTGGGAGAATGACAGGGGTAGGTGGGGGGGGGGGCTCATAGCGCTCAAAATGGTGGCTGGGGCCTGGCATTGTGTTACAGGGAGAGAGAGAGCAAGAGGAAAGCCACGTCCCATTTGTCTGGCCACTAACAGGTTTCACCTTTGGTAGAGTGGTGTGGAGATTAAGTGGGGGGCACTTGATTTATTTTAGAGAGTATTTGAGATCGTGAGTGTGGGTTTGTGTGTACATGGATGTGTGTGTGTGTGTGTGTGTGCCTGCAGTCTCCCAGCAGGCGTGGATGAGTGTGAGCGTACGTGTGTGTCAGAGGCCAGTTTGCACTGGTGTTTAGGAACAGGGGCTGTTTTCTTTGGCTGCATGCTGGTGGGTATGGGTGGAGCAGAGTGGGTGTGGGGGATGGATAGGGGGTCAGTCAGCTCTCCCCCTATAAAGGTCTTACATTTCAATTCAATTTCAATTCAAGGGGATTTATTGGCATGGGAAACAGATGTTTACATTGCCAAAGCAAGTGAAAAAGATAATAAACAAAAGTGAAATAAACAATAAAAAATATACAGTAAACTTTACTCTCACAAAAGTTTGAAAAGAATAAAGACATTTCAAATGTCATATTATGTCTATATACAGTGTTATAATGATGTGCAAATAGTTCAAGTACAAAAGGGAAAATAAATAAACGTAAATATATGTCTTAAATTTCACTAATGATTTAACAATGCCCCCGGTGCTGGCCCGGACCCAGTTTGTTTGTTTGTTTGTTTGTCTGTTCAGAATCTGGACAGAATTTATTTCCCAGGAAGAACTCGGATTTCCCTGATTTTCTCCCATCCTCTACAGTGTACTCCCACTCACCCCTCAAACTGTCTCACAGAAAGACATTCACATACATACCACTCACCCCTCAAACTGTCTCACAGAAAGACATTCACATACATCCCACTCACCCCTCAAACTGTCTCACAAAAAGACATTCACATACATCCCACTCACCCCTCAAACTGTCTCACAGAAAGACATTCACATACATCCCACTCACCCCTCAAACTGCCTCACAGAAAGACATTCACATACATCCCACTCACCCCTCAAACTGTCTCACAGAAAGACATTCACATACATCCCACTCACCCTCAAACTGTCTCACAGAAAGACATTCACATACATCCCACTCACCCCTCAAACTGTCTCACAGAAAGACATTCACATACATCCCACTCACCCCTCAAACTGTCTCACAGAAAGACATTCACATACATCCCACTCACCCCTCAAACTGCCTCACAGAAAGACATTCACATACATCCCACTCACCCCTCAAACTGTCTCACAGAAAGACATTCACATACATCCCACTCACCCCTCAAACTGTCTCACAGAAAGACATTCACATACATCCCACTCACCCCTCAAACTGCCTCACAGAAAGATATTCACATACATCCCACTCACCCCTCAAACTGCCTCACAGAAAGACATTCACATAAATCCCTTCACCCCTCAAACTGCCTCACAGAAAGACATTCACATACATCCCACTCACCCCTCAAACTGCCTCACAGAAAGACATTCACATACATCCTCCTTACCCCTCAAACTGCCTCACAGAAAGACATTCACATACATCCCACTCACCCCTCAAACTGCCTCACAGAAAGACATTCACATACATCCCACTCACCCCTCAAACTGCCTCACAGCAAAACATTCACATACACCCCTACTCACCCCTCAAACTGCCTCACAGCAAAACATTTACATACACCCCTACTCACCCCTCAAACTGCCTTACAGCGAAACATTTACATACACCCCTACTCACCCCTCAAACTGCCTCATAGCGAAACATTTACATACACCCCTACTCACCCCTCAAACTGCCTCACAGCAAAACATTTACATACACCCCTACTCACCCCTCAAACTGCCTCACAGCAAAACATTCACATTCAACCACTACTCACCCCTCAAACTGCCTTACAGAAAGAAACATTTACATACACCCCTACTCACCCCTCAAACTGCCTCATAGCGAAACATTTACATACACCCCTACTCACCCCTCAAACTGCCTCACAGCAAAACATTTACATACACCCCTACTCACCCCTCAAACTGCCTCACAGCAAAACATTCACATACATCCCACTCACCCCTCAAACTGCCTCACAGAAAGACATTCACATACATCCTACTTACCCCTCAAACTGCCTCACAGAAAGACATTCACATACATCCCACTCACCCCTCAAACTGCCTCACAGAAAGACATTCACATAAATCCCTTCACCCCTCAAACTGCCTCACAGAAAGACATTCACATACATCCCACTCACCCCTCAAACTGTCTCACAGAAAGACATTCACATACATCCCACTCACCCCTCAAACTGTCTCACAGAAAGACATTCACATACATCCCACTCACCCCTCAAACTGTCTCACAGAAAGACATTCACATACATCCCACTCACCCCTCAAACTGTCTCACAGAAAGACATTCACATACATCCCACTCACCCCTCAAACTGCCTCACAGAAAGATATTCACATACATCCCACTCACCCCTCAAACTGCCTCACAGAAAGACATTCACATACATCCCACTCACCCCTCAAACTGCCTCACAGAAAGACATTCACATACATCCCACTCACCCCTCAAACTGCCTCAGAGACATTCACATACATCCCACTCACCCCTCAAACTGCCTCACAGAAAGACATTCACATACATCCCACTCACCCCTCAAACTGCCTCAGAGACATTCACATACATCCCACTCACCCCTCAAACTGCCTCACAGAAAGACATTCACATACATCCTACTTACCCCTCAAACTGCCTCACAGAAAGACATTCACATACATCCCACTCACCCCTCAAACTGCCTCACAGAAAGACATTCACATAAATCCCTTCACCCCTCAAACTGCCTCACAGAAAGACATTCACATACATCCCACTCACCCCTCAAACTGCCTCACAGAAAGACATTCACATACATCCTCCTTACCCCTCAAACTGTCTCACAGAAAGACATTCACATACATCCCTACTTACCCCTCAAACTGCCTCACAGAAAGACATTCACATACATCCTACTTACCCCTCAAACTGCCTCACAGAAAGACATTCACATACATCCCACTCACCCCTCAAACTGCCTCACAGAAAGACATTCACATACATCCTACTTACCCCTCAAACTGCCTCACAGAAAGACATTCACATACATCCCACTCACCCCTCAAACTGTCTCACAGAAAGACATTCACATACATCCCACTCACCCCTCAAACTGTCTCACAGAAAGACATTCACATACATCCCACTCACCCCTCAAACTGCCTCACAGAAAGACATTCACATACATCCCACTCACCCCTCAAACTGTCTCACAGAAAGACATTCACATACATCCCACTCACCCTCAAACTGTCTCACAGAAAGACATTCACATACATCCCACTCACCCCTCAAACTGCCTCACAGAAAGATATTCACATACATCCCACTCACCCCTCAAACTGCCTCACAGAAAGACATTCACATACATCCCACTCACCCCTCAAACTGCCTCACAGAAAGACATTCACATACATCCCACTCACCCCTCAAACTGCCTCACAGAAAGACATTCACATACATCCCACTCACCCCTCAAACTGCCTCAGAGACATTCACATACATCCCACTCACCCCTCAAACTGCCTCACAGAAAGACATTCACATACATCCTACTTACCCCTCAAACTGCCTCACAGAAAGACATTCACATACATCCCACTCACCCCTCAAACTGCCTCACAGAAAGACATTCACATAAATCCCTTCACCCCTCAAACTGCCTCACAGAAAGACATTCACATACATCCCACTCACCCCTCAAACTGCCTCACAGAAAGACATTCACATACATCCTCCTTACCCCTCAAACTGTCTCACAGAAAGACATTCACATACATCCCTACTTACCCTCAAACTGCCTCACAGAAAGACATTCACATACATCCTACTTACCCCTCAAACTGCCTCACAGAAAGACATTCACATACATCCCACTCACCCCTCAAACTGCCTCACAGAAAGACATTCACATACATCCCACTCACCCCTCAAACTGCCTCACAGCAAAACATTCACATACCCCTCACCCCAGAAAGACACTCACTCCCTCAAACTGCCTCACAGAAAGACATTCACATACATCCCACTCACCCCTCAAACTGCCTCACAGAAAGACATTCACATACATCCCACTCACCCCTCAAACTGCCTCACAGCAAAACATTCACATACACCCCTACTCACCCCTCAAACTGCCTCACAGCAAAACATTTACATACACCCCTACTCACCCCTCAAACTGCCTCACAGCAAAACATTCACATACACCCCTACTCACCCCTCAAACTGCCTCACAGCAAAACATTTACATACACCCCTACTCACCCCTCAAACTGCCTCACAGCAAAACATTTACATTCACCCCTACTCACCCCTCAAACTGCCTCACAGCAAAACATTTACATACACCCCTACTCACCCCTCAAACTGCCTCATCCCCCTCAGAAACATTTACATACACCCCTACTCACCCCTCAAACTGCCTCACAGCAAAACATTTACATACACCCCTACTCACCCTCAAACTGCCTCACAGCAAAACATTCACATACATCCCACTCACCCCTCAAACTGCCTCACAGAAAGACATTCACATACATCCCTTACCCCTCAAACTGCCTCACAGAAAGACATTCACATACATCCCACTCACCCCTCAAACTGCCTCACAGAAAGACATTCACATACATCCCACTCACCCCTCAAACTGTCTCACAGAAAGACATTCACATACATCCTACTTACCCCTCAAACTGCCTCACAGAAAGACATTCACATACATCCCACTCACCCCTCAAACTCTCACAGAAAGCCTCACAAACTGCCTCACAGAAAGACATTCACATACATCCCACTCACCCCTCAAACTGCCTCACAGAAAGACATTCACATACATCCCACTCACCCTCAAACTGCCTCACAGAAAGACATTCACATACATCCCACTCACCCCTCAAACTGTCTCACAGAAAGACATTCACATACATCCCACTCACCCCTCACTGTCTCACAGAAAGACATTCACATACATCCCACTCACCCCTCAAACTGCCTCACAGAAAGACATTCACATACATCCCACTCACCCCTCAAACTGTCTCACAGAAAGACATTCACATACATCCCACTCACCCCTCAAACTGTCTCACAGAAAGACATTCACATACATCCCACTCACCCCTCAAACTGCCTCACAGAAAGATATTCACATACATCCCACTCACCCCTCAAACTGCCTCACAGAAAGACATTCACATACATCCCACTCACCCCTCAAACTGCCTCACAGAAAGACATTCACATACATCCCACTCACCCCTCAAACTGCCTCACAGAAAGACATTCACATACATCCCACTCACCCCTCAAACTGCCTCAGAGACATTCACATACATCCCACTCACCCCTCAAACTGCCTCACAGAAAGACATTCACATACATCCTACTTACCCCTCAAACTGCCTCACAGAAAGACATTCACATACATCCCACTCACCCCTCAAACTGCCTCACAGAAAGACATTCACATAAATCCCTTCACCCCTCAAACTGCCTCACAGAAAGACATTCACATACATCCCACTCACCCCTCAAACTGCCTCACAGAAAGACATTCACATACATCCTCCTTACCCCTCAAACTGTCTCACAGAAAGACATTCACATACATCCCTACTTACCCCTCAAACTGCCTCACAGAAAGACATTCACATACATCCTACTTACCCCTCAAACTGCCTCACAGAAAGACATTCACATACATCCCACTCACCCCTCAAACTGCCTCACAGAAAGACATTCACATACATCCCACTCACCCCTCAAACTGCCTCACAGCAAAACATTCACATACACCCCTACTCACCCCTCAAACTGCCTCACAGCAAAACATTTACATACACCCCTACTCACCCCTCAAACTGCCTTACAGCGAAACATTTACATACACCCCTACTCACCCCTCAAACTGCCTCATAGCGAAACATTTACATACACCCCTACTCACCCCTCAAACTGCCTCACAGCAAAACATTTACATACACCCCTACTCACCCCTCAAACTGCCTCACAGCAAAACATTCACATTCAACCACTACTCACCCCTCAAACTGCCTTACAGCGAAACATTTACATACACCCCTACTCACCCCTCAAACTGCCTCATAGCGAAACATTTACATACACCCCTACTCACCCCTCAAACTGCCTCACAGCAAAACATTTACATACACCCCTACTCACCCCTCAAACTGCCTCACAGCAAAACATTCACATACATCCCACTCACCCTCAAACTGCCTCACAGAAAGACATTCACATACATCCTACTTACCCTCAAACTGCCTCACAGAAAGACATTCACATACATCCCACTCACCCCTCAAACTGCCTCACAGAAAGACATTCACATAAATCCCTTCACCCCTCAAACTGCCTCACAGAAAGACATTCACATACATCCCACTCACCCCTCAAACTGTCTCACAGAAAGACATTCACATACATCCCACTCACCCCTCAAACTGTCTCACAGAAAGACATTCACATACATCCCACTCACCCCTCAAACTGTCTCACAGAAAGACATTCACATACATCCCACTCACCCCTCAAACTGTCTCACAGAAAGACATTCACATACATCCCACTCACCCCTCAAACTGCCTCACAGAAAGACATTCACATACATCCCACTCACCCCTCAAACTGTCTCACAGAAAGACATTCACATACATCCCACTCACCCCTCAAACTGTCTCACAGAAAGACATTCACATACATCCCACTCACCCTCAAACTGCCTCACAGAAAGATATTCACATACATCCCACTCACCCCTCAAACTGCCTCACAGAAAGACATTCACATACATCCCACTCACCCCTCAAACTGCCTCACAGAAAGACATTCACATACATCCCACTCACCCCTCAAACTGCCTCACAGAAAGACATTCACATACATCCCACTCACCCCTCAAACTGCCTCAGAGACATTCACATACATCCCACTCACCCCTCAAACTGCCTCACAGAAAGACATTCACATACATCCTACTTACCCCTCAAACTGCCTCACAGAAAGACATTCACATACATCCCACTCACCCCTCAAACTGCCTCACAGAAAGACATTCACATAAATCCCTTCACCCCTCAAACTGCCTCACAGAAAGACATTCACATACATCCCACTCACCCCTCAAACTGCCTCACAGAAAGACATTCACATACATCCTCCTTACCCCTCAAACTGTCTCACAGAAAGACATTCACATACATCCCTACTTACCCCTCAAACTGCCTCACAGAAAGACATTCACATACATCCTACTTACCCCTCAAACTGCCTCACAGAAAGACATTCACATACATCCCACTCACCCCTCAAACTGCCTCACAGCAAAACATTCACATACACCCCTACTCACCCCTCAAACTGCCTCACAGCAAAACATTTACATACACCCCTACTCACCCCTCAAACTGCCTTACAGCGAAACATTTACATACACCCCTACTCACCCCTCAAACTGCCTCATAGCGAAACATTTACATACACCCCTACTCACCCCTCAAACTGCCTCACAGCAAAACATTTACATACACCCCTACTCACCCCTCAAACTGCCTCACAGCAAAACATTCACATTCAACCACTACTCACCCCTCAAACTGCCTTACAGCGAAACATTTACATACACCCCTACTCACCCCTCAAACTGCCTCATAGCGAAACATTTACATACACCCCTACTCACCCCTCAAACTGCCTCACAGCAAAACATTTACATACACCCCTACTCACCCCTCAAACTGCCTCACAGCAAAACATTCACATACACCCCTACTCACCCCTCAAACTGCCTCACAGCAAAACATTTACATACACCCCTACTCACCCCTCAAACTGCCTCACAGCAAAACATTCACATACATCCCACTCACCCCTCAAACTGCCTCACAGAAAGACATTCACATAAATCCCTTCACCCCTCAAACTGCCTCACAGAAAGACATTCACATACATCCCACTCACCCCTCAAACTGCCTCACAGAAAGACATTCACATAAATCCTTCACCCCTCAAACTGTCTCACAGAAAGACATTCACATACATCCCACTCACCCCTCAAACTGCCTCACAGAAAGACATTCACATACATCCTCCTTACCCCTCAAACTGTCTCACAGCAAAACATTCACATACATCCCTACTGAACCCTCAAACTGCCTCACAGCAAAACATTCACATACATCCCACTCACCCCTCAAACTGCCTCACAGCAAAACATTCACATACACCCCTACTGAACTCTCAAACTGCCTCACAGCAAAACATTCACATACACCCCTACTCACCCCTCACACTGCCTCAGAGCGAAACATTCACATACACCCCTACTCACCCCTCAAACTGCCTCACAGCAAAACATTTACATACACCCCTACTCACCCCTCAAACTGCCTCACAGCAAAACATTCACATTCAACCCCTACTCACCCCTCAAACTGCCTTACAGCGAAACATTTACATACACCCCTACTCACCCCTCAAACTGCCTCACAGCAAAACATTTACATACACCCCTACTCACCCCTCAAACTGCCTCACAGCAAAACATTTACATACACCCCTACTCACCCCTCAAACTGCCTCATAGCGAAACATTTACATACACCCCTACTCACCCCTCAAACTGCCTCACAGCGAAACATTTACATACACCCCTACTCACCCCTCAAACTGCCTCACAGCAAAACATTCACATTCAACCACTACTCACCCCTCAAACTGCCTTACAGCGAAACATTTACATACACCCCTACTCACCCCTCAAACTGCCTCATAGCGAAACATTTACATACACCCCTACTCACCCCTCAAACTACCTCACAGCAAAACATTTACATACACCCCTACTCACCCCTCAAACTGCCTCACAGCAAAACATTCACATACACCCCTACTCACCCCTCAAACTGCCTCACAGCAAAACATTTACATACACCCAAACTTACCCCTCAAACTGCCTCACAGCAAAACATTTACATACACCCCTACTTACCCCTCAAACTGCCTCACAGCAAAACTTTTACATACACCCCTACTTACCCCTCAAACTGCCTCACAGCAAAACATTGACATACACCCCTACTCACCCCTCAAACTGCCTCACAGCAAAACATTTACATACACCCCTACTCACCCCTCAAACTGCCTCACAGCAAAACATTCACATACACCCCTATTCACCCCTCAAACTGCCTTACAGCGAAACATTTACATACACCCCTACTCACCCCTCAAACTGCCTCACAGCAAAACATTTACATACACCCCTATTTACCCCTCAAACTGCCTCACAGCAAAACATTTACATACACCCCTACTTACCCCTCAAACTGCCTCACAGCAAAACATTTACATACACCCCTACTTACCCCTCAAACTGCCTCACAGCAAAACATTGACATACACCCCTACTCACCCCTCAAACTGCCTCACAGCAAAACATTGACATACACCCCTACTCACCCCTCACACTGCCTCACAGCGAAACATTCACATACATCCCTACTTACCCCTCAAACTGCCTCACAGCAAGACATTCACATACATCCCTACTTACCCCTCAAACTGCCTCACAGCAAGACATTCACATACATCCCTACTTACCCCTCAAACTGCCTCACAGAAAGACATTCACATACATCCTACTTACCCCTCAAACTGCCTCACAGAAAGACATTCACATACATCCCACTCACCCCTCAAACTACCTCACAGAGACATTCACATACATCACACTCACCCCTCAAACTGCCTCACAGCAAAACATTGACATACACCCCTACTTACCCCTGAAACTGCCTCACAGCAAAACATTGACATACACCCCTACTCACCCCTCAAACTGCCTCACAGCAAAACATTTACATACACCCCTACTCACCCCTCAAACTGCCTCACAGCAAAACAATGACATACACCCCTACTCACCCCTCAAACTGCCTCACAGCAAAACATTTACATACACCCCTACTCACCCCTCAAACTGCCTCACAGCAAAACATTCTAATACACCCCTACTCATCCCTCACACTGCCTCACAGCAAAACATTTACATACACCCCTACTCACCCCTCAAACTGCCTCACAGCAAAACATTTACATACAACCCTACTTACCCCTCAAACTGCCTCACAGCAAAACATTGACATACACCCCTACTCACCCCTCAAACTGCCTCACAGCAAAACATTTGCCTACACCCCTACTCACCCCTCCAACTGCCTCACAGCAAAACATTGACATACACCCCTACTCACCCCTCAAACTGCCTCACAGCAAAACATTTACATACACCCCTACTCACCCCTCAAACGGCCTCACAGCAAAACATTGACATACACCCCTACTCACCCCTCAAACTGCCTCACAGCAAAACATTTACATACACCCCTACTCATCCCTTAAACTGCCTCACAGCAAAACATTGATATACGCCCCTACTCACCCCTCAAACTGCCTCACAGCAAAACATTCACATACACCCCTACTCACCCCTCAAACTGCCTCACAGCAAAACATTTTCATACACCCCTACTCACCCCTCAAACTGCCTCACAGCAAAACATTGATATACGCCCCTACTCACCCCTCAAACTGCCTCACAGCAAAACATTTACATACACCCCTACTTATCCCTCACACTGCCTCACAGCAAAACATTCACATACACCCCTACTCACCCCTCAAACTGCCTCACAGCAAAACATTTACATACACCCCTACTTACACCTCAAACTGCCTCACAGCAAAACATTTACATACACCCCTACTCACCCCTCAAACTGCCTCACAGCAAAACATTTACATACACCCCTACTCACCCCTCAAACTGCCTCACAGCAAAACGTTCACATACACCCCTACTTACCCCTCAAACTGCCTCACAGCAAAACATTGACATACACCCCTACTCACCCCTCAAACTGCCTCACAGCAAAACATTTACATACACCCCTACTCACCCCTCAAACTGCCTCACAGCAAAACATTGACATACACCCCCTACTCACCCCTCAAACTGCCTCACCCCTCAAACATCACAAAACATTGACATACACCCCTACTCACCCCTCAAACTGCCTCACAGCAAAACATTCACATACACCCCTACTCACCCCTCAAACTGCCTCACAGCAAAACATTGACATACACCCCTACTCACCCCTCAAACTGCCTCACAGCAAAACATTCACTCATACACAGCAAAACCTACTCACCCCTCAAACTGCCTCACAGCAAAACATTCACATACACCCCTACTCACCCCTCAAACTGCCACCCCTCCCTCAAACTGCATCACAGCAAAACATTTACATACACCCCTACTCCCCCCTCAAACTGCCTCACAGCAAAACATTCACATACACCCCTACTTTCCCCTCAAACTGCCCCACAGCAAAACATTGACATACACCCCTACTCACCCCTCAAACTGCCTCACAGCAAAACATTTACATACACCCCTACTCACCCCTCAAACTGCCTCACAGCGAAACATTTACATACACCCCTACTCACCCCTCAAACATGAAAACACAAAATAAGTATTTCAGTACAGAGGAAAGTATCAGATGTGCATTCCTGCTGCAATGTGGTCATAGTGTAGGTAGAACATCTTGCTATTAAGAATGGTGCATTTGAGGCAGCTTGCATATTTCTGTCAAATCTAATTGCCCTTTGAGCAACACATGTCTGCAAATACATTCCTCTGATATTAGTTTAGTGGAAAACAAACAAAACAATTCAGATGCTTTATGGTGTGTGTTTTATGGTGTGTGTATGTCCTGATGAATCCGTCAGGGCTAAGGGCAGGGGGTGATGTGCTGACAGCCTCCCAGCGTGCATGCCGAGCGCCCAACAGTCCCCCCTTCCTCTTTCTTGTTCCGTTACTCTTCTCTTTCCCTCCCTCTCTCTCGCGCTCCTCTCCTCAGCTCCACACATTTGCTGTGGATTAGCTACGGACAGTAAATTACAGGACCCTGGACCTCTGAGTGATTCCATACCCACCTCTTCACACGTTCCACCTCTCCTTCCCTCCCTCATGTGCCATTTTCCAGTCCAACCCATGTCTGTCTGTCTGTCTGTCTGTCTGTCTGTCTGTCTGTCTGTCTGTCTGTCTGTCTGTCTGTCTGTCTGTCTGTCTGTCTGTCTGTCTGTCTGTCTGTCTGTCTGTCTGTCTGTCTGTCTGTCTGTCTGTCTGTCTGTCTGTCTGTCTGTCTGTCTGTCTGTCTGTCTGTCTGTCCGTCTGTCTGTCGGGCTGTCGGTCTGTCGGTCTGTCGGTCTGTCTGGCTGTCGGTCGGTCTGTCTGGCTGTCTGCTCTCTTCATTTTGATCATTTCCTCCCCTTTCTATCTGTTATTTTCGTCCTGGTTCCTAGATTCTCTCAACCCTGTCAGAATGATCTTCTCCTGTCTGTCTGTCTCTCTCTCTTTTTAGTTGTACTTCATTCATTCCTTCGTTCTTCTATGGTGTCACGCTACACAGCATTCTCTCTTTTACACATCCACCTCCTGTCCCCCCCACTCCTTTATACAAGCAGGTCCCTCTTGTCTTGCCTTCACAGGTTTCTTTAGCTAGTTGCCTCTCTCTATTCCTCCCTCCTATCCCTCTCTCCCAACCTCTCTCTCTTCTACCCCTCTTTCCTTCTCCTTCCATCTCTCTCTGGAAACAGATGTTGTTTGTCAGATCTTATCATTACTGGCTAATTAAGAAGACATCTCTTCTCATTCTGTTGTTGCTTCTCTCCTCTCTCCTTCTCTCCTCTCTCCTTCTCTCTAGCGTCCTTCCCTCTGTCTTTGTTCCTCTCTGAGGAAGGTTTGGGAGGTGCTGTGGTATGTGGGTATAAAAAATACTACAAAGGTGATTATCAGGCTGATAATAGCCTTATGTTCTGTCAGTGTTAGTAAGGAAGACTCAGTATCCTGGAATAATAGTTACGTGTATTAGAGGGAGCACATGACACCTTTCTGTGGTACATTTGTACATTTTTACATTTATTTGACACAATATAGTATGTGCCCATATTGCTGTTCTGTAGAAGCTTTATGTTATATTTGGGGTTTATTCATGCTGCTGCATTTAGAGCTGCCAGTTTTGTGTCACCGTTGTAGTGTGGTGATTGGAAAGGTCTGTATTGGTATGTATGAGACCTGTCCATGCACAATGGGCTGCTCAATCCAGTGTGACAGTTTGGGTATTTAAAATCTTCATCCCATAGGACTCTCAAAGCATGCTGTGAAAGGTCGGGCCATTGATGGAGGTATACTGTATTCCCTATCCTCTCCTGCTGGATCTCTGTGTATTTGTCTGTCAGTCTGTCCATCCATAGATCCATATACCTATTACTATCTCTAGTCTTCGTTATTATGCCAAGTGTTGGTTAGTGGAACATAACTTTCAACTTTTTAAACGATTAGAATAATAGCATCATGCCAGTGACGTTGTAAAGTCATTTTAAGATCAAGGAGTTGCCTTGTTCAAAAAGTACACATTCACACTTCTCAGGAGGGTCCATGAGCCCCCATACCTGTCCCTCTATAACCCCCCCCTATCCCCTCTCTCCTCTCACCTCACAGCCTCGCCTCAGCTGAGGCACTTTTGCGGTGGTAAGCCGGGTGGTTTTACGGAACTACCAAGCTCTATAAATCAGCACTAGTGGTTTAAATGTTTGGCTTTGACACAATTCTCATGTTTAGAGACGGGGTGGGCTGGGCCGGAGGGGTGAGGCTAGGGTGGGCTGGGCTGGGCCGGAGGGGTGAGGCTAGGGTGGGCTGGGCCGGGCCGGAGGGGTGAGGCTCGGGTGGGCTGGGCCGGAGTGGTGAGGCTAGGGTGGGCTGGGCCATAGGGGTGAGGCGAGGGTGGGCTGAGCCGGAGGGGTGAGGCTAGGGTGGGCTGGGCCGGAGGGGTGAGGCTAGGCTGGGCTGGGCCGGAGGGGTGAGGCTAGGGTGGGCTGGGCTGGAGGGGTGAGGCTAGGGTGGGCTGGGCCGGAGGGTGAGGCTAAAGTGGGCTGAAATGGAGAAGGGGCCATGGGGGCACAACCAATCCAGCAATCAAACTTTAAGAAACAGAGTCCTCATTCCCCATGCTCTGTTTCAGTCTGTGTGGCACATCGCCAATGAATCTAGCTGCTATTTTGATACAACAGGCCAATCTGAGTCCTACCCTCCACTATTGATCTGGTGTACCCATCTCATGTCAGTGTATGATTGTTAGTGTGTAGAGCGGTGGGTGTTGGTATGCCTGACTGTCAACCCATAAAGACAGGTTTAATCCCTGGATCAAAAAAGGCGTCAATGAGAGATTTACAGGGTCCAGATTATAGATTATGACAGGTTGGGATTGAAAGGTGGGGGTTGCTGTAAATTCGAGAGGACAGAGGTGCATAGCTGTGCACGCAATAAAACTTAACAAAAATAAGAGAAACCCCTGCTAAAACAAGTTGGTTAAAAGGGTTAGTTAAAAACATATTTTTGTTGTTGTTGATTACTTTAAAAAAATGATGCAGTTGGACAGGAAGGGTAGGTGATAGGAGGTATGTTAAGTAAAGTTGAGTGCACGACTAAGTATTATTTCTGTTGTAAAATATGAGGGGACGGGTTAATAGGCTTGTGTGAAAGGTCCCGTGGTGGTATGCGACAGAGGGGGTATCAGTTCGTGGAGGGTTCTCTGTGCCCCATTAGCAGTGTCAAAGGTCAGGTGCCCCGGGTGTTAACCCTGGTGACCAGTCTAGCTTCCAGTCTGCCAGGGGACCCCGGGATCCAGGGGGATTTATTACCTGCTCCCTAGCCCCCTCCTCCCCAGTCACTCTCCTCAACTCTCCCCATGGAGAAAAAAAACTCCCCCATCCCTCACCACAACCAATTCCATATATTCATTGGATGCATATCCACACATTGATGCATGACGACCCATCTGTAGAGTTTGGCATCAGTGTAAAATATGATTAGGTCAACTCTGGCCTGTGCACAACTCAGCCAATGGCTACGAGCCATGAACCTTGCTTGACCCAATACTTGCATATTTTGTGCATACATTTAATTTGTGTTTAAGTTGTGTTCATTGTAGTTTGTTTGTGTGTATGAAATGTTTGTGTGCTTGCATGTGGCATGTGAGCGTGTCTATGTGTGTGTGTGTGTGTGTGTATGAGTTACTGTTCCCAGTGTTTGAGTGTGGCAGAAGAAGGTCCTCAGCATGTCAGTATGTTTTAATGCCTCACATCTGTTTTCCTAATTTTCCTCCCCTACCCCCCCCCCTCTCTCCCTCTCCTTCTCTTTTTTTGTCTCTGCTTCTCTCTCCTCTCTCTTCTTCTCTCTCACTTTCAATCTTATCTTTCCCCACCACCTATCCACACATTCCCTCTCTACTTCCTTCAGTCTTTCAGCCTGTCGTCTAAATACTGATAGAAGGAATATCATGCTCCTGACCTGTCACTCCATCCCTGTTATCTCTCTTCCTTCCTTTCTATCTTCCTTTCTATCTTCCTTCTTTCCGCTGTGTCTATTGGTGTTCCTAGATAGAGAACAGAGACTCTCCCACCCTATCAGACTAAATTATCTCAATTTTAGTCCTCTCTCGCTACCTCTCATGGTTCAAATCCCTCCCAAGTCTTTTATTGAAATGTGATGATGTCATCATTAATGCAGATGTCCGAAACTACCAGTCTCCAGTCTCACATGAGCAGGACTGATGTCCCACAGGAAGACAAGGCTGCAGGAACTGGTCTAGTTATGTGGGAGCGTCATATGACCTCTATAAAGCATGTCTTATCGCTGATAAATCTGTGTATGTAGCATAAAGATCTGTTGACACTGATACAGCTTTGTGTCTAATCAGCATAGAGAGAGAGTGATGTGTTGTGTCTTTGTGACATGGCAGTTAATGTCAGTAGTAATTAAGGTTGATAAATGCCAATACAAGTTATTGTTAGGGGTCCTGTGCAGCTTTTGTTCTAGCAGTGTGTAACGGCTCAGCTACATGTAACAGATGCCTTAGATAGGACTGACTGAGGCTGAACGTGGTCTGAAGGCAAGTCAATGCATAGGTGAACATGTAGGAATAATACCATTACAGAGTTAAGTTTGTAACTTTGCTGTTACTGCAGTGTCATGACTTACTCTGTCATTTCTTTGAACTGGTTTTAGTTAAGAAAGTTGTCACCCTGCGAATTGCTTAACCCACGCTGTGAGGCCTGTGTTTAGTCTTAGGAACTGAAGCAGATGCAGACAAAGGGGATCTGGAGGCCTCAACAGAGATACAGACTGGAAGACTGAGGGGAAAACAGACTCCCCATGGAGCCAGTGTGGAAATTGATCCCAAGGCTTAAGACTTGGGCCTACCTTTTGTTTGTGTTTCCTAATCAGGGTCTCTGAGGAGGGTCGTGGGGAACACCAGTTGGAGGGGTTATAGCTTGATCTACATTAATGACAACTGGACAACTCATTAAATATTAAACTGGCATCTCAACTAGTCACAAAAAGGTTACGCCCCCCCCCCCATTTTTTTATTCTCCAAATTAAATAGTGATTGAATGGGAAATCAATTCCAGTGACTGTGTATGGTTATATACGGTTATGGAATAACAACTTTGAGTATGAGAGGCAGAGCTGCAAATACATACCAATGAGTCTAATCTACAGTGTAGCTAATAGAGTTCTCCTATGAAAGTCCTGGACCTTCCTCCGCTCACACAGTTTCCTTCTGACATCCAGATGAATGTTTTCCAAGTCCTCCTCTTCTCTAGCCTGTGGGCGGGGAGGTGTGTGGGCGTGTTGCATTACCTAAACAAAAACAAACAATGGCGATATTAAACTTTGCGACCACAATAGAGGGGGAAAAAAAGAGGGTGCTCGACTTCTTATTAATTATGCAAGATTAGTCTAATTATAATTCAGCAAATGAATGTGTGGCAGAAGGTGCGAGGCGACGGGGCTGGGAGATTTGCATGTTAAGTGGGTAGGGGAAAGTGGCTAATGCATGCTAATATATGCACCAACGTCTCGCTTTAATTTCAGCATTTGCAGCTGTGTGTGTCCGAACTGAGGGGGGTGAAAAGTTGACTGAATGGGGTTTGGGGGGACAGAGGTGGTGGTGGTGGAGGGTGTTGTATGGAAGTGTGTATGATGTTACACAAGTAAACACAGTGAGGGAATAATGGGTGAAAGTCAGAAGAAAGGAGAAACAAATGCATACTGACCAGTGGGAATGTCTGCATAGAACATCCTATCTCACAGAGGGTCGTCGCTACATGTACAATGTGTCCTTAATGGGATGTCACACATCCCTGCTGTGAAGTCACCAATGCGACTGGTTGGAGTGAGCGGTCAGTGCTGGCTGGGTGCACTTGAAGTGGCCAGAGACCCAAAGAGCAGGTGTCCGGACAGGGAGAGGAAAGTGTCTGGGACAGAGCCGGGCCATGGCCACGGTCATTTCGCCCAACAAAGGAGCCTGCGGTAATGTTGTCATAAATTACTTTGCGGCGTCTCTGTATGGGAGTTCCCACATGAACTTGAAGCAAATTAATATAATGTTCCCTGTCATATATCAGGGTAGAAGTCACATACTAAAGGATCTCAAGTGCACTGTTTAAAAGAAGTGGACCAAAACAGCAGAACATAATCCAATATATCCCTCATCAGCTTACATGAAGCCAACTGGATTCAAACACTGAGCATAACACACTGTAACATATCATATAAATCATGACAGCATGATAGATACTGTACAGAGAGAGGATAGAGAGGTAAGGGAGGGAAATACAGAGAGGGGGGAGTGAGGGCGTGAAAGATGGAGAGAGAGATGGGGATTGGGATAGAAAGACGAGGAAGTAGTTAGAGGGAGGGAGAGGCTATGTGGCCTTTTGTGCACATCCACCCAGAGCCCAACTGTAGAGGAGCGGAGAGGTTGGAGGTCCGATGCTCTCACTAATAAATCATAATCATCCTCCGCCAACAACAATATTGATTGTCCTCCACTGAAATAGTTCAAATCAAGAAATATTGGACACTGTTTTGGAAGCAAGCGTTCGTTCTGAATAAGGGCCTGTTCACGAGGGAGGAGGGGGGGGAGTGATGGAGGAAGAGAGAGAAAGTGGCTGAGAGAGGGAAGGAGAGATTACTATTGAATTGGAGGGTCCTGGGCTGCGGAGCCAATAGAATGTCCCTCGCCAAACAAACTCTATCCATTAACATGACTTATATTTGCAGTGTTCACAATGTGGGTGGGATTGGATAACTGGCTGCCCAGCTCCTGCTTCTCAAGCTCCCCATCATTTATCCTCATCACTGTTGTTATTTGTTTAATTTCAGCGTTGGGTGTGTCAGTGAAATTGAGCCCATATTTGTGGCTAAAATGACAAAGCCATGAACACACATATATCAGTTGTCCTGATCTAACCATGTCCCATTTCACTCTCATTCTCTTTTTCTATTCAGACCATTTCTTTACTCCCTCAACTCCCTCCACTATCTCTCCAGCTCCCCTGCCTCCTCTCCATCTCCCCTGCCTATACCCTTTCTATCGCTTCCTCCCCCACCCCACCTCTCTCTCTCTCTCTCTCTCTCTCTCTCTCTCTCTCTCTCTCTCTCTCTCTCTCTCTCTCTCTCTCTCTCTCTCTCTCTCTCTCTCTCTCTCTCTCTCTCAGAATGTGTTCCTTGTGGTTGCCTTCTCTTTCCAATCTCTGTCTTTACCTATCAGCGTGGGGACTTTGGGATTGCGGCAGAGCTGCGTTGCCATGGCAGCGGGCTGTGTTGCCGAACTGTGTACACCTGGGATTTGGGGTCTCTCCCTCCCCTCCCCTCCCCTCCTCAGCTTTAATTTCAGTCTCTCCAGCTCTCGCTCCCTCTCTCTGCTCTTCTCTGCTGTAGTGGAGGCTATCAGCACCTCTCACTCTCTCTCTCTAAGATATACACACACACAAACACAGTTAATGAGATACATACATATGAAAACACACCCACAAACCTCATTCAAACATGCACATGTGCACTTGTACATACAAATACTCTGTCTCTGTCCTTCTAGTTTCACTTTCTCTCTTCCACCACAGTTCTAATGTGGGGGTTCAAAAACAGCATTGCGGGGTACCATGTTCCCCAGAGTCCCCTGGCATACATCCCTGTCTCCTGTTCACTTTGAAACACAGCAGTAGTTTTCACTGGACTGCATTTCAAATTCTCATCATTTGATTTAAAGTGTAATAACATTGGCTCTAATGCTAAACTAAACAGCAGTGATTAATGCCAGGGCAGATATCACGCAGCAGCATTGACACACACTCACTCTCAGATGTTCATAATGCATCTATGACCGGAACAGTAATCAGCATCTTCTTGACTGACAGGCCAACAAATAATGAATGCATTGTTCACGTTATGTTTTCTTATCTATTGAGTTAATGATTTTTATGTACTTTTTCTCTTACCCCTGCAGGTTCTTCTTGAAGTTTTTCTTGAAGTGTAACCAGAATTGTCTGAAGACAGCAGGAAACCCAAGGGACATGAGAAGATTTCAGGTATGGAGAGTAGGAGAGAGAGAGGTTTGTGTACGTGTGCGAGAGGGAGAGAGAGAGAGAGGTTTGTGTACGTGTGCGAGAGGGAAAGAGAGAGAGAGAGGTTTGTGTACGTGTGCGAGAGGGAAAGAGAGAGAGAGAGGTTTGTGTACGTGTGCGAGAGGAAAGAGAGAGAGAGAGGTTTGTGTACGTGTGCGAGAGGGAAAGAGAGAGAGAGAGGTTTGTGTACGTGTGCGAGAGGGAAAGAGAGAGAGAGAGGTTTGTGTACGTGTGCGAGAGGGAAAGAGAGAGAGAGAGGTTTGTGTACGTGTGCGAGAGGGAGAGAGAGAGAGGTTTGTGTACGTGTGCGAGAGGGAAAGAGAGAGAGAGGTTTGTGTACGTGTGCGAGAGGGAGAGAGAGAGAGGTTTGTGTACGTGTGCGAGAGGGAGAGAGAGAGAGGTTTGTGTACGTGTGCGAGAGGGAAAGAGAGAGAGAGAGGTTTGTGTACGTGTGCGAGAGAGAGAGGTTTTTGAGAGGGAAGAGAGAGAGAGAGGTTTGTGTACGTGTGCGAGAGGGAGAGAGAGAGAGAGAGGTTTGTGTACGTGTGCGAGAGGGAGAGAGAGAGAGAGGTTTGTGTACGTGTGCGAGAGGGAGAGAGAGAGAGGTTTGTGTACGTGTGCGAGAGGGAAAGAGAGAGAGAGAGGTTTGTGTACGTGTGCGAGAGGGAGAGAGAGAGAGAGGTTTGTGTACGTGTGCGAGAGGGAAAGAGAGAGAGGTTTGTGTACGTGTGCGAGAGGAAAGAGAGAGAGAGAGGTTTGTGTACGTGTGCGAGAGGGGAAAGAGAGAGAGAGGTTTGTGTACGTGTGCGAGAGGGAAAGAGAGAGAGAGGTTTGTGTACGTGTGCGAGGGAAAGAGAGAGAGAGAGGTTTTGTACGTACGAGAGGAAAAGAGAGAGAGAGGTTTGTGTACGTGTGCGAGAGGAAAAGAGAGAGAGAGAGGTTTGTGTACGTGTGCGAGAGGGAAAGAGAGAGAGAGTTTGTGTACGTGTGCGAGAGGGAAAGAGAGAGAGAGGTTTGTGTACGTGTGCGAGAGGGAAAAGAGAGAGAGAGAGGTTTGTGTACGTGTGCGAGAGGGAAAAGAGAGAGAGAGGTTTGTGTACGTGAGAGGGAAAGAGAGAGAGAGAGGTTTGTGTACGTGTGCGAGAGGGAAAGAGAGAGAGAGGTTTGTGTACGTGTGAGAGGGAAAGAGAGAGAGAGGGAAAGGGAAAGAGAGAGAGGTTTGTGTACGTGTGCGAGAGGGAAAAGAGAGAGAGAGGTTTTGTACGTGTGCGAGAGGGAAAGAGAGAGAGAGGTTTGTGTACGTGTGCGAGGGAGAGAGAGAGAGAGGTTTGTGTACGAGGTTTGTGTACGTGTGCGAGAGGGAAAGAGAGAGAGAGAGGTTTGTGTACGTGTGCGAGAGGGAAAGAGAGAGAGAGAGGTTTGTGTACGTGTGCGAGAGGGAAAGAGGGAGAGAGAGAGGTTTGTGTACGTGTGCGAGAGGGAAAGAGAGAGAGGTTTGTGTACGTGTGCGAGAGGGAAAGAGAGAGAGAGGTTTGTGTACGTGTGCGAGAGGGAAAAGAAGAGAGAGAGGTTTGTGTACGTGTGCGAGAGGGAAAAGAGAGAGAGAGGTTTGTGTACGTGTGCGAGAGGGAAAGAGAGAGAGGTTTTGTGTACGTGTGCGAAGGGAAAGAGAGAGAGAGGTTTGTGTACGTGTGCGAGAGGGAGAGGCGAGAGGGAAAGAGAGAGAGAGGTTTGTGTACGTGTGCGAGAGGGGAGAGAGAGAGAGGTTTGTGTACGTGTGCGAGAGGGAAGAGAGAGAGAGGTTTGTGTACGTGTGCGAGAGGGAGAGAGAGAGGTTTGTGTACGTGTGCGAGAGGGAGAGAGAGAGGTTTGTGTACGTGTGCGAGAGGGAAAGGAGAGAGAGAGAGGTTTTTACGTGTGCGAGAGGGAAAGAGAGAGAGAGAGGTTTGTGTACGTGTGCGAGAGGGAAAGAGAGAGAGAGAGAGGTTTGTGTACGTGTGCGAGAGGGAGAGAGAGAGAGAGGTTTGTGTACGTGTGCGAGAGGGAAAGAGAGAGGGAGAGAGGTTTGTGTACGTGTGCGAGAGGGAAAGAGAGAGAGAGAGGTTTGTGTTGCGAGAGGGGGAGAGAGAGAGGTTTGTGTACGTGTGCGAGGGAAAAGAGAGAGAGAGGTTTGTGTACGTGTGCGAGAGGGAAAGAGAGAGAGAGGTTTGTGTACGTGTGCGAGAGGGAAAGAGAGAGAGAGAGGTTTGTGTACGTGTGCGAGAGGAAAGAGAGAGAGAGAGGTTTGTGTAGGTGTGCGAGAGGGAAAGAGAGAGAGAGAGGTTTGTGTACGTGTGCGAGAGGGAAGAGTGGGAAAGAGAGAGAGAGAGGTTTGTGTACGTGTGCGAGAGGGAAAGAGAGAGAGAGGTTTGTGTACGTGTGCGAGAGGGAAAAGAGAGAGAGAGGTTTGTGTACGTGTGCGAGAGGGAAAAGAGAGAGAGAGGTTTGTGTACGTGTGCGAGAGGGAGAGAGAGAGAGGTTTGTGTACGTGTGCGAGAGGAAAAGAGAGAGAGGTTTGTGTACGTGTGCGAGAGGGAGAGAGAGAGAGAGGTTTGTGTACGTGTGCGAGAGGGAGAGAGAGAGAGGTTTGTGTACGTGTGCGAGAGGGAAAGAGAGAGAGAGAGGTTTGTGTACGTGTGCGAGAGGGAGAGAGAGAGAGAGGTTTGTGTACGTGTGCGAGAGGGAAGAGAGAGAGAGGTTTGTGTAGAGGGGAGAGAGAGAGAGGTTTGTGTACGTGTGCGAGAGGGAAAAAGAGAGAGAGAGGTTTGTGTACGTGTGCGAGTGTGCGAGAGGGAAAGAGAGAGAGAGAGGTTTGTGTACGTGTGCGAGAGGGAGAGAGAGAGAGGTTTGTGTACGTGTGCGAGGGAAAGAGAGAGAGAGAGGTTTGTGTACGTGTGCGAGAGGGAAGAGAGAGAGAGGTTTGTGTACGTGTGCGAGAGGGAAAGAGAGAGAGAGAGGTTTGTGTACGTGTGCGAGAGGAAAGAGAGAGAGAGAGGTTTGTGTACGTGTGCGAGAGGGAAAGAGAGAGAGAGAGGTTTGTGTACGTGTGCGAGAGGGAAAGAGAGAGAGAGAGGTTTGTGTACGTGTGCGAGAGGGAAAGAGAGAGAGAGGTTTGTGTACGTGTGCGAGAGGGAAAGAGAGAGAGAGAGGTTTGTGTACGTGTGCGAGAGGGAAAGAGAGAGAGAGAGGTTTGTGTACGTGTTTGTGTACGTGTGCGAGAGGGAAAGAGAGAGAGGTTTGTGTACGTGTGCGAGAGGGAAAGAGAGAGAGAGAGGTTTGTGTACGTGTGCGAGAGGGAGAGAGAGAGAGAGGTTTGTGTACGTGTGGAAAGGAGAGAGAGAGAGGTTTGTGTACGTGTGCGAGAGGGAAAGAGAGAGAGAGAGGTTTGTGCGTGTGCGAGAGGGAAAGAGAGAGAGAGAGGTTTGTGTACGTGTGCGAGAGGGAAAAGAGAGAGAGAGAGGTTTGTGTACGTGTGCGAGAGGAAAGAGAGAGAGAGAGGTTTGTGTACGTGTGCGAGAGGGAAAGAGAGAGAGGTTTGTGTACGTGTGCGAGAGGGAGAGAGAGAGAGAGGTTTGTGTACGTGTGCGAGAGGGAGAGAGAGAGAGGTTTGTGTACGTGTGCGAGAGGGAAAGAGAGAGAGAGAGGTTTGTGTACGTGTGCGAGAGGGAAAGAGAGAGAGAGAGGTTTGTGTACGTGTGCGAGAGGGAAAGAGAGAGAGAGAGGTTTGTGTACGTGTGCGAGAGGGAAAGAGAGAGAGAGGTTTGTGTACGTGTGCGAGAGGGAAAGAGAGAGAGAGAGGTTTGTGTACGTGTGCGAGAGGGAAAAGAGAGAGAGGTTTGAGTAGGTGTGCGTGTGCGAGGGAAGAGAGAGAGAAAGGTTTGTGTAGAGAGAGAGAGGTTTGTGTACGTGTGCGAGAGGGAGAGAGAGAGAGAGGTTTGTGTACGTGTGCGAGAGGGAAAGAGAGAGAGAGAGGTTTGTGTACGTGTGCGAGAGGGGAGAGAGAGAGAGGTTTGTGTACGTGTGCGAGAGGGAAAGAGAGAGGAAAGAGAGAGAGAGAGGTTTGTGTACGTGTGCGAGAGGGAAAGAGAGAGAGAGAGGTTTGTGTACGTGTGCGAGAGGGAAGAGAGAGAGAGAGAGGTTTGTGTACGTGTGCGAGAGGGAAAAGAGAGAGAGAGGTTTGTGTACGTGTGCGAGAGGGAAGAGAGAGAGAGAGGTTTGTGTACGTGTGCGAGAGGGAAAGAGAGAGAGAGAGGTTTGTGTACGTGTGCGAGAGGAAAGAGAGAGAGAGAGGTTTGTGTACGTGTGCGAGAGGGAAAGAGAGAGAGAGAGGTTTGTGTACGTGTGCGAGAGGGAAAGAGAGAGAGAGGTTTGTGTACGTGTGCGAGAGGGAAAGAGAGAGAGAGAGAGGTTTGGAGAGAGAGAGAGGTTTGTGTACGTGTGCGAGAGGGAAAGAGAGAGAGAGAGGTTTGTGTACGTGTGCGAGAGGGAAAGAGAGAGAGAGGTTTGTGTACGTGTGCGAGAGGGAGAGAGAGAGAGGGAGAGAGAGGTTTGTGTACGTGTGCGAGAGGGAGAGAGGGAAAGAGAGGGAAAGAGAGAGGTTTGTGTACGTGTGCGAGAGGGAAAGAGAGAGAGAGGTTTGTGTACGTGTGCGAGAGAGGAAAGAGAGAGAGAGAGGTTTGTGTACGTGTGCGAGAGGAGAGAGAGAGAGAGGTTTGTGTACGTGTGCGAGAGGAGAGAGAGAGGTTTGTGTACGTGTGCGAGAGGGAGAGAGAGAGAGAGGTTTGTGTACGTGTGCGAGAGGGAGAGAGAGAGGTTTGTGTACGTGTGCGAGAGGGAAAGAGAGAGAGAGAGGTTTGTGTACGTGTGCGAGAGGGAGAGAGAGAGAAGAGAGGGAAGAGAGAGGTTTGTGTACGTGTGCGAGTGGGAAGAGAGAGAGAGAGGTTTAAAGAGAGAGAGAGAGGTTTGTGTACGTGTGCGAGAGGGAAAGAGAGAGAGAGGTTTGTGTACATGTGCGAGAGGGAAAGAGAGAGAGAGGTTTGTGTACGTGTGCGAGAGGGAAAGAGAGAGAGAGGTTTGTGTACATGTGCGAGAGGGAAAGAGAGAGAGAGGTTTGTGTACGTGTGCGAGAGGGAAAGAGAGAGAGGTTTGTGTACATGTGCGAGAGGGAAAGAGAGAGAGGTTTGTGTACGTGTGCGAGAGGGAGAGAGAGAGAGGTTTGTGTACGTGTGCGAGAGGAAAGGAAGAGAGAGGTTTTGAAACGTGTGCGAGAGGGAAAGAGAGAGGTTTGTGTACGTGTGCGAGAGGGAAAGAGAGAGAGAGGTTTGTGTACGTGTGCGAGAGGGAGAGAGAGAGAGAGGTTTGTGTACGTGTGCGAGAGGGAGAGAGAGAGAGAGAGAGGTTTGTGTACGTGTGCGAGAGGGAGAGAGAGAGAGAGGTTTGTGTACGTGTGCGAGAGGGAGAGAGAGAGAGGTTTGTGTACGTGTGCGAGAGGGAAAGAGAGAGAGAGAGGTTTGTGTACGTGTGCGAGAGGGAAAGAGAGAGAGAGAGGTTTGTGTACGTGTGAGAGGGAAAGAGAGAGAGAGGTTTGTGTACGTGTGCGAGAGGGAAAGAGAGAGAGAGGTTTGTGTACGTGTGCGAGTGGGAAAGAGAGAGAGAGAGGTTTGTGTACGTGTGCGAGAGGGAAAGAGAGAGAGAGAGGTTTGTGTACGTGTGTGAGTGGGAAAGAGTGAGAGAGAGGTTTGTGTACATGTGCGAGAGGGAAAGAGAGAGAGAGGTTTGTGTACGTGTGCGAGAGGGAAAGAGAGAGAGAGGTTTGTGTACATGTGCGAGAGGGAAAGAGAGAGAGAGGTTTGTGTACGTGTGCGAGAGGGAAAGAGAGAGAGAGAGGTTTGTGTACATGTGCGAGAGGGAAAGAGAGAGAGAGGTTTGTGTATGTGTGCGAGAGGGAAAGAGAGAGAGAGGTTTGTGTACATGTGCGAGAGGGAAAGAGAGAGAGAGGTTTGTGTACGTGTGCGAGAGGGAAAGAGAGACAGAGAGCGTGTGTGCAGCATATATGATGTTGAAAATAGCAATGATTTTATTCTATCTAAAATAGAATACAAACTATCCCACCTTTCCTTCCTCTCTACTTTCACAAAGAGGGATTTTTTTGTTCAGCGTCTGCCCAGGTATAGTTGGGACCACATTTCTCCATTCCGTAGCCCGAAGCACTGCTTAAACATTTTCCAATGGAAGGAATGGAGGGGAAAGTTAAAGGTGAAAGTACAAAATCTACAGTGAAACAAAGAGGGAGAGAAGGGAAAAGGGTGTATTGGGGTGGGAGAGACAAGGGGGAGGCGGGCAGGAAATAGGCTGAGGTGTTTCAGGAAGTTGTCAAGAATTGAGTGATTGGCTCCAGATGGGGGAGGTCATGCTCCGTGACCCAGGAAGTGGTCACAGGGGACACTCCCGCTTCACTTCCTCTGCTGTCTTTCAGCACCGGAGCCACTGTCTGTCTCTCTCTCTCTCTCGTTCCTCTTCTCTTTTCTTTTCTCTTCTCTCTCTCCCGGATCTCTCTGCCTCTCCCTTTTTCTCTCTCTCCCTGTCTTCCACCATGTTTGTTTTAACTCCTGCGCTTTGACGCATGCTGAGAAGTTATGAGCGGGCTGCCGCTCCGAGGCCCTCACCTCCAGGTTAAAAGGCGATTAGAGCTGGACAGGAGCCTGTTTATGGTGCTTGATCAATAATTTACTGTTATTTTCCTATAGATTCCTCACCACTCAACCATCTACAAGCACATCTTCTTTCTCTCTCTCTCTCTCTCTCTCTCTCTCTCTCTCTCTCTCTCTCTCTCTCTCTCTCTCTCTCTCTTTCCTTCTCAGCATCTGTGCTCCAGAGTCTCTTCATGTGCAGCTCTGGGATTCTGAAACACTTCTGTCTTATCTTTGCCCTTACACATCACTTTCTTATTGTAATGCCTATTTCAAAATGTCTCAAGCTTAGTCTTTCAGCACTTCATAGACATAGACCCTACACCACCATCAACACCCCCTCCTGCATGTACACCTATAGATATACAGTATGGACACTCTTAAACACACAGACCCAAGGCAAGCACACAAGAACACACATTTTGTATGCATGTCCTCCATGGGGAACTGATGTATCTCGTGGAGAGGGTAGGGACACACACATGCTGTTGGCCAGGAATCAAATTAGGTTCACCATATATCACACTCTACTTTAACGGCCAGTACAAATAGGAGATTCAGTCCATATGTCTGGTGTCAGTGAGGGATTAGGCCTGAACCTCTGTGAGCTGTTGGTCCAGACCACAACTCCAACCACAGTCTCAGGAGGGGAGAGGAAGGGAGAGAAAGGGAGAGGCCACAGAGAGGGGGGCGTTGATGTAAAAATATGATATAGTGTAGTAGGGTTGTCACATTACCCATTGAGAAATATTCCTATCAGCTGGATGTTGAAATGGATTGTGGCCAAGGGATTTTGCAGGAAACCAAATCTCACAAAAAGTGAACTGATATCACTTATAAACCCAGATAGACTCATGGTATGTATTTTCCTCTTCCCCGTCCTCCCCTGTCTTTTAGGTGGTCCTGTCCAGCACTGTGAGTGTAGACGGCCATGTCTTAGCCGTGTCTGACAACATGTTTGTCCACAATAACTCCAAACATGGCCGGAGAGCTCGCAGGCTAGAGCCTGGAGAGTCAGTGGAAAACAGTATGGAGTATGGTAAGAAGAGACCAAACACGACCTGCCCTGGGGTACTGATACATCAGGAACACATTCCTACTGTAGACATTCCTACTGTAGACATTCCTACTGTAGACATTCCTACTGTAGACATTCCTACTGTAGACATTCATACTGTAGACATTCCTACTGTAGACATTCATACTGTAGACATTCATACTGTAGACATTCATACTGTAGACATTCCTACTATAGACATTCCTACTGTAGACATTCCTACTGTAGACATTCCTACTGTAGACATTCCTACTGTAGACATTCATACTGTAGACATTCCTACTGTAGACATTCCTACTGTAGACATTCATACTGTGCTTCTACATCTGTAGAAGCACTTTGCAACAACTGCTGATACATTTGATTGATGGATTAACTACTGCTGTACTAATGGCTAACCTCAAGGTCTAGGGCTGACACCCTGAAACAGACACTAAATACATTGCCAAGAGATGCAATAAGTTATATTAAAATGCCATTATTGCCCTTCCTCTCCAGCCACCCCATGTATCAAAGCCATCAGCCCCAGTGAGGGCTGGACCACGGGCGGGGCCATGGTCATCGTGATCGGGGAGAACTTCTTTGACGGGCTGCAGGTGGTGTTCGGCAGCATGCTGGTGTGGAGCGAGGTAGCTATGTGGCTTCACTGTAACTGTCTCTTTAAAACAACTCATTAACGAGACTGTTACTGATTGAAAGCATAAGGGACAAGGTAACAAAAGCATATGGCTTGTCTCGTTTTGTCCAGTCATTTAGTGGCTGCCTTCTACATGTTGGCATTATGAGAGCAAACCATATTATTCTGTCAGATACTGTAGACTGTCAAACAGTCGTTGCTCATTCCTTCTCTGTCTTGTCCCTGTTTCTCTCCCTCTCTTAGTTGATCACGCCCCACGCCATCCGTGTCCAGACGCCCCCACGCCACATCCCGGGGGTCGTGGAGGTCACGCTGTCCTACAAATCTAAACAATTCTGCAAGGGGGCACCTGGACGCTTTATCTATACAGGTAAACACACACCTCCTATTAACCCCACCGCCCCAGCCATATCTACCCTATCCAGCAACCATTCACCAACAACATATCAAACAGCACCATTCCATGGGATGAGTCAGGACCAAGTGCTCATGTATCTGTGGATGTGTTTGTGTATAGCGCTGAATGAGCCCACCATAGACTACGGTTTCCAGAGGCTTCAAAAGGTCATTCCCAGACACCCTGGTGACCCTGACAAACTAGCTAAGGTGAGTGAGAACATACCACACATAGTGAGATTATGTACATGCCATATGTCACCACACCTCACCTTTGACAATAAAGTACACTATGTAACACCAGAGGCTAATTCATGTCTCTCTGTCTGTGTGTAGGAGATGCTACTGAAGAGAGCAGCTGATCTGGTTGAAGCCTTGTATGGAAACCCACACAGTAATCAGGTAACCAGCACTGTTTAGTCGCTCAGTTCCTCTAGTAATTCAACTCACCAAATCAAATCAAATCAAATCAAATTTTATTTGTCACATACACATGGTTAGCAGATGTTAATGCGAGTGTAGCGAAATGCTTGTGCTTCTAGTTCCGACAATGCAGTGATAACCAACAAGTAATCTAACTAACAATTCCAAAACTACTGTCTTATACACAGTGTAAGGGGATAAGGAACGTGTACATAAGGATATATGAATGAGTGATGGTACAGAGCAGCATACAGTAGATGGTATCGAGTACAGTATATACATATGAGATGAGTGTGTAGACAAAGTAAACAAAGTGGCATAGTTAAAGTGGCTAGTGATACATGTGTTACATAAGGATGCAGTCGATGATGTAGAGTACAGTATATACATATGCATATGCGATGAATAATGTAGGGTAAGTAACATTATATAAGGTAGCATTGTTTAAAGTGGCTAGTGATATATTTACATCATTTCCCATCAATTCCCATTATTAAAATGGCTGGAGTTGGGTCAGTGTCAATGACAGTGTGTTGGCAGCAGCCACTCAGTGTTAGTGGTGGCTGTTTAACAGTCTGATGGCCTTGAGATAGAAGCTGTTTTTCAGTCTCTCGGTCCCAGCTTTGATGCACCTGTACTGACCTCGCCTTCTGGATGATAGCGGGGTGAACAGGCAGTGGTTCGGGTGGTTGATGTCCTTGATGATCTTTATGGCCTTCCTGTAACAACGGGTGGTGTAGGTGTCCTGGAGGGCAGGTAGTTTGCCCCCTGTGATGCGTTGTGCAGTCCTCACTACCCTCTGGAGAGCCTTACGGTTGAGGCGGAGCAGTTGCCGTACCAGGCGGTGATACAGCCCGCCAGGATGCTCTCGATTGTGCATCTGTAGAAGTTTGTGAGTGCTTTTGGTGACAAGCCGAATTTCTTCAGCCTCCTGAGGTTGAATAGGCGCTGCTGCGCCTTCTTCACGACGCTGTCAGTGTGAGTGGACCAATTCAGTTTGTCTGTGATGTGTATGCCGAGGAACTTAAAACTAGCTACCCTCTCCACTACTGTTCCATCGATGTGGATAGGGGGTGTTCCCTCTGCTGTTTCCTGAAGTCCACAATCATCTCCTTAGTTTTGTTGACGTTGAGTGTGAGGTTATTTTCCTGACACCACACTCCGAGGGCCCTCACCTCCTCCCTGTAGGCCGTCTCGTCGTTGTTGGTAATCAAGCCTACCACTGTTGTGTCGTCCGCAAACTTGATGATTGAGTTGGAGGCGTGCGTGGCCACGCAGTCGTGGGTGAACAGGGAGTACAGGAGAGGGCTCAGAACGCACCCTTGTGGGGCCCCGTGTTGAGGATCAGCGGGGAGGAGATGTTGTTGCCTACCCTCACCACCTGGGGGCGGCCCGTCAGGAAGTCCAGTACCCAGTTGCACAGGGCGGGGTCGAGACCCAGGGTCTCGAGCTTGATGACGAGCTTGGAGGGTACTATGGTGTTGAATGCCGAGCTGTAGTCGATGAACAGCATTCTCACATAGGTATTCCTCTTGTCCAGGTGGGTTAGGGCAGTGTGCAGTGTGGTTGAGATTGCATCGTCTGTGGACCTATTTGGGCGGTAAGCAAATTGGAGTGGGGCTAGGGTGTCAGGTAGGGTGGAGGTGATATGGTCCTTGACTAGTCTCTCAAAGCACTTCATGATGACGGAAGTGAGTGCTACGGGGCGGTAGTCGTTTAGCTCAGTTACCTTAGCTTTCTTGGGAACAGGAACAATGGTGGCCCTCTTGAAGCATGTGGGAACAGCAGACTGGTATAGGGATTGATTGAATATGTCCGTAAACACACCGGCCAGCTGGTCTGCGCATGCTCTGAGGGCGCGGCTGGGGATGCCGTCTGGGCCTGCAGCCTTGCGAGGGTTAACACGTTTAAATGTCTTACTCACCTCGGCTGCAGTGAAGGAGAGACCGCATGTTTCCGTTGCAGGCCGTGTCAGTGGCACTGTATTGTCCTCAAAGCGGGCAAAAAAGTTATTTAGTCTGCCTGGGAGCAAGACATCCTGGTCCGTGACTGGGCTGGATTTCATCTTGTAGTCCGTGATTGACTGTAGACCCTGCCACATGCCTCTTGTGTCTGAGCCATTGAATTGAGATTCCACTTTGTCTCTGTACTGACGCTTAGCTTGTTTAATAGCCTTACGGAGGGAATAGCTGCACTGTTTGTATTCAGTCATGTTGCCAGACACCTTGCCCTGATTAAAAGCAGTGGTTCGCGCTTTCAGTTTCACGCGAATGCTGCCATCAATCCACGGTTTCTGGTTAGGGAATAGTAAAACTATAACTACTGTAAATCTGTGAGGTCTGGGTTAGTAAAAGTTTGTATGGTCTCTCTTTAGGACATGTTGCTGAAGCGTGCAGCGGACATCGCTGAGGCCCTGTACAGTGTTCCCCGTCCCCACAGCCAGCTGCAGGCCCTTCCCAGCTCCCCAGCCCATGGCAGTGTCATGGGCCTGGGCTCATACCCCTCCCAGCTGGGGGTTAGCATTGGCGAGCCAGGACAAACCAGCCAAGGTGAGCAGGACAAGACTTACAATTGGATTCCCTATATTTATAGAAGTCTGGACCTTTGATTTTCTTCTAGTTGGTGATATGATATCCCCAGTGGGAAAATCACTTGTGTCTTCCTGTCTTTTACTATTCTCTATCTTTCTTGTTCTAAAACTTTGTATTTCTCTCTCTCTTTGTTTCCCTCTCTCTCGCTCCAGGTTATATTCGTAACTCCAGCAGTTTGTCCCCCCGGGGGTACCCCTCTGCCTCCACCCCTCAGCAGTCGGGCTATGGGGGTGGTGGAGGCATGAGTGGGGGGTACGGGGCAGTGCCCATGACTAGTCTGGGGGTGCCAGGGTCCCCTGGTTTCAGCAGTGCCTCCCCCACTGGTTCTCCCTATGGCAGTGAGTGTCTCTCCTTTTACTCAATCAATCTATCCTGTGTTTTCCTCCTGTACCTGTTACAATATAACATAATTGCCCACCATTGACAAAGGTTGACCATTTCCTTCTGTTATAAAGTAACAACTCCCTCTCTCTCTCTCTCTCTCTCTCTCTCTCTCTCTCTCTCTCTCTCTCTCTCTCTCTCTCTCTCTCTCTCTCTCTCTCTCTCTCTCTCTCTCTCTCTCTCTCTCTCTCTCTCTCTCTCTCTCTCTCTCTCTCTCTCTCTCTCTCTCTCTCTCTCTCTCTCTCTCTCTCTCTCTCTCTCTCTCTCTCTCTCTCTCTCTCTCTCTCTCTCAGTAATGCCATCTAGTCCCACTATCCCGGGTTCCAGCTCCTCCTCCCTCCTGCCGTTCTCCTCCTTCCCATCCTCAGCCAAACAGAAGAGCGCCTTCGCTCCTGTCCTCCGGCCCCAGGGCTCCTCCTCTCCTGCCTGTCCCGCTTCAGGAGGCAACAGCTTCAGAGGTAGAACCAAACTACAATCTTAGAAACATCTCTTTGTGTGTTAAAACCCCCCTCTTTCTTTCTAAAAACGAATCTATGCCCACATACACATAGTTTAGGCAGGCTGTTTTTTGGGGGGTTATAATAATGATTGCCATTGTCAAGAATAAGATTTTATCTAAAACATAATAGATTATTACTATTCTCTTTCTCTATAGCGATGACTTGCCTGGTAGTTCCCCCGATGTAGCAGCACTCCACCATCTGCCATCCATCACCAACAAACCAGACCAGACCAATGCTCCCACACTGCTGCCCCTCTGCAGGCACTGCCAGGGATACATGGAACACACACTGACTTCTCAACCACCAACAACTCTCCTCACTGATGCCCTGCCACTTGTTGAGTCCATGTTTCATCCAACTGAATGAAAGGGAATGGGACAGAAAGAGTCCAAAGACCAGCCAGTCACTCCAGATGCAGAGAGAAGAAGACCTCTTCATCTGCAGTAGCTGTAAAGACATGAGACTTCCTTGGGCCACACCACAACACAATAGAGCTCTATGGGTGTCTATGGGTGTCTCTGTATTTTCAAAGGACAGCAGAAGTCAACGTCAAGATGCCTTCACGAGCTTCAAAAGCACCCGTACCACCCAATGCTACAGCCATATGTAGCATTTGGTTCTTCCAACAAAAACACCTACCCTAAACTGATCAACCTCTTGGCTAGCAGTGTGCTGGAAGAAAATGTCTGATTCGTTGTTAGAGTACTGAACTGAATGGACAACTCTGATACTATGTGCTGAAAGTCTATGAAGCAGGGTGCTATTTGTCTCTGTCAGGACACTGTCAAAGGCATGTATGTACATTGTCCCTGAGAAGACTCCGAGCTTTTTGAAGGGGATTTACATTCCAGAATGATAGACCCTTTATTTTTTGTTCTGATCCTCATCATTTTACAAGGACAAACTCTTTGTCCTCCAGGGTCGGTAATACAACATTTATTCATATATTGATTTATTTAAGAAGAAAAAAAACAAGCAATTTAACTTATTATTATAGTTACTTTAGGGAATAATATAAACGTGTTTTCGTTCCTTTTTTGCAATTGTTATAAATATGATTATGTCATCGCTATGTTGCCATTCTTGTTGTTTTAATTGAAATCTTTGAGGTTTTGTCAGACATGACTGACGATTAACACATAAGAGAGAATGAAGTAATACGCCATGAAACGTTTCTTTGAAATCAATTCTTGGCCAATACTTTTCCCTGGTTTGTCACATAACAAAATAGAACTGTTATGTCCAGTGTATAAAATAAAGCACATTACCTTGCTGTTCTCCATAAAGGAAAATGAGTTAGCCTTTATTATTATTAATGTCCTTTTTATGCATGTTATTTCCACACTGATTCCCTGCTATTATTTCATTACATGTTGCAAATGTGAAATTACATGTCAAAGTTTAGGATTTTTAATTGTTCATTCATTTGATGTTTTTCATCCCATAGTCTCTGGTCACGATGCAGTAAAGTAACAAGCATACATAAACTGAAAACAAAGTAAGGAACATGTTGGGGATTTGTTATAAACCCATGCAACAGTTTTCTTACTCACTGTTGTAGCACAATACAAACATCATACTCAGGATTAGAAAACAAAGAATTGAAAAGAGGTAGCTAACATCTATTCAAAGTTGTTTGTTGTGTTTTGCTGGTTTTATTTATTTGAAAGTCGTTAGTAAAATGTAAGGTTACTCAAAGTTTTTTTCCCCCAAAACCTATCTTTCTTTTTTAATGGTACAGAATAACATGATGACTGTCTGAAAATGTGATTTGTATATCTTAAACTGTAATTATATTTTGTCCTCCCAAATAAAACAAAAAAATCACAGTAAGAACTCACTGTTGGTAATAATTCAGAACTGTGTGTTTGCATTATGCAATTAGACATGGTATAGAAATGTACAGATATCCATAGTACAGCATATGAGTTGAGGTTTTGTTATGTACAGCATTATGGTAATATTTCACGTCCACAACAGGACTATTTTTTAACTCACCTGTATGTTTGTATAGTTTGACACAAACCTGATGAGGCGCAGCATCTTAATTGTGGAGTGAGCGCTGCAGACTGTAGCTACTGCCTGTGAAGATAAACAACATCCCCCATCACTCTCCTCTCCTCCTCTCCAGCAGCAAACCTGCTTATTCCTCTAAGGACCAGGCCTCTGGGGGCCCCACTAAGAACCACATGAGCCTCTCCTCGCTCGCTCTCTCTGGCGTGTGCCCTCTTTTTCTCCCTCTCGCTACCCTGCCATTACTTCTTTCAGTCTTTGTTTCAATCCCCTTTCATCCCTTCTTTCTTTCTTTCTCTCCTGCTCCCTCTCTCCCTCTGTAATGGCTTCTCTCTGTTAATGTAATTAGCACTGGTAAAGGAGGGCAGTTAATTACCAGCTCTTTTTTGATGGGGTAATTAATGTTATGCCAGGAAACAGCAACTGTTTCATTAACACAGCGCCCAAAGCAGCGAGGGGGTTGGGCAGTGCTGAGTGTATGCATGTCCATATGTGCATGAATGTGTGTGGTTGTGTACTACATGTCTGCGTGTACACTACAGTAGAGTATAACACTGAGTGAACAAAACATTAAGAACACCTGCTCTTTCCATTACATAGACTGAAAGTTTCCCGTTAAGATGACGCAAGAGAGAAAGGCTTCCATTTCATGGGCTCTTCACTGATCGTGCATTTTTGTTTGTTTTTTCATATTATTTGTAACTTATTTTGCACATAACATTGCTGCTTTTGTCTCTTATGAACCAAAAAAAGCTCTGGAAAATGAGAACACTGATTACTCACCTTGGACTGGACGAAGAATATCTCTTTAATGAGTTGGACAAGAGGGATTTACTCCAGACACCGAACAGGCCCTCATTCCCGTCATTAGCAGGAGAAAAAGACGGAAGAGGTTTCGCGGAAAGAGATCGGGGTGCCTTGTGAGGATCTGCCGGCGAGTGGATAATCTGCCTTTGCCATCTGTACTACTGGCCAACGTACAATCGCTGGATAAAAAATTGGACAAACTAAAAGCACGTATTTCCAACAGGACATCAAAAAAGGTAATATCTTATGTTTCACCGAGTCGTGGCTGAACAACGACATGAATAACATACAGCTGCGGGTTATACACTGCATCGGAAGGATAAAACAGCAGCCTCTGGTAAGACAAGGGGTGGCGGTCTATGTACATTTGTAAACAACAGTTGGTGCATAATATCTAAGGAAGTCGGGAACAGGAACACACTCATCCAGAGGCGGCGCTTCTAGTGGCCGGAGACTTTAATGCAGGGAAACTCAAATCCATTTTACCTCATTTCTATCAGCATGTTAAACGTGCAACCAGAGGTAAAAAACTCTAGACCACCTTTACCCCACACACAGAGATGAGTAGGGACTCGGTCACCAGTGACTCGGTCACCAGTGACTCGGTCACCAGTGACTCGGCCAATAAAAAAGTGGTAAAATGAAGCATATGCTAAGCTACTGGACTGTTTTGCTAACACAGACTGGAATGTTTTCTGGGATTCTTCCAATGGCAATGAGGAGTACACCACATCAGTCACTGGCTTCATCAATAAGTGCATTGATGACGTCGTCCCCAAGGTGAATGTACGTATATACCCCAATGAGAAGCCATGGATTATAGACAACATCCACACTGAGCTAAAGGGTAGAGCTGCCGCTTTCAAGGAGCAGGAATCTTACCCGGAAGCTTATAAGAAATCCTGCTATGCCCTCCGACGAACCATCAAACAGGCAAAGCTTCAAAACAGGACTAAGATCGAAACGTTCTAAACTGGCTCCAACGCTCGTCAGATATGGCAGGGATTGCAAACTATTACAGTCTACAAAGGGAAGAATAGCCAAGAGCTGCCCAGTGACACGTGTCTACCAAACGAGATAAATTACTTCTATGCATGCTTCGAGGCAAGTAACACTGAAACATGCATGAGAGCACCAGCTGTTCCTGACGACTGTGTGATCACGCTCTCCGTAACTGATGGGAGTAAAACCATTAAACAGGTCAACATTTACAAGGCCGCAGGGCCAGACGGATTACCAGGATGCGTACTCTGAGCATGCGCTGACCAACTGGCAAGTGTCTTTACTGAAATTTTCAACCTCTCCCTGTCTGTGTCTGTAATACCAACATGTTTCAAGCAGACCACCATAGCCCCTGTGACCAAGAACCCTAAGGTAACCTGGCTCAATTAATCACATCTGTAGCCATGAAGTGCTTTGAAAGGCTGGTCATGGCTCACATCAACACCATTATCCCAGAAACCCTAGACCAACTCCAATTTGCATACTGCCCCAACAGATCCACAGATGATGCAATCTCTATTGCACTCAACACTGCCCTTTCCCAACTGGGCAAAAGGAACCACCTACATGAGAATGCTGTTCATTGACTACAGCTCAGTGTTCAACACCATAGTGCCCTCAAAGCTCATCACTGGATCTTGGACTTTCTGATGGGCCACCCCCAGGTGGTAAGGGTAGATAACAGCACATCTGCCACGCTGATCCTCAACACATGGGCCCGTCAGGAGTGTGTGCTCAGTCCCCTCCTGTAGTCCCTGTTCACTCATGACTGCACGACCAGGCACGACTCCAACACCACCATTAAGTTTGCAGATGACACAACAGTGTTAGGCCTGATCACCAACAATGATGAGACAGAAAACAGGGAGGAGGTCAGAGACCTGGCTGTGTGGTGCCAGGACAACAACCTCTCCCTCAACGTGATCAAGAATAAGGAGATGATTGTGGACTACAGGTTAAAGAGGATGGAGCACACCCCCATTCTCATCGACGGCACAATAGTGGAGCAGGTTGAGAGCTTCAAGTTCCTTGGTGTCCACATCACCAACAAACTAACATGGTCCAAGGACACCAAGACAGTCATGAAGAAGGCACGGCAAAACCTATTCCCAGTAAGGAGACTGAAAATATATGGCATGGGTCCTCAGATCCTCAAAAGGTTCTACAGCTGCACCTTCAAGAGCATCCTGACTGGTTGCATCACTGCCTGGTATGGCAACTGCTCGGCCTCCGTCCGCAAGGCACTACAGAGGGTAGTGCGTACGGCCTAGTACATCACTGGGGCCAAGCTTCCTGCCATCCATGACCTCTACACCAGACGGTGTCAGGCCCTAAAAATGGTCAAAGACTCCAGCCACCCTAGTCATAGACTGTTCTCTCTGGTACCACACGGCAAGCGGTACCGGAGTGCCAAATCTAGGTCCAAGAGGCTTCTAAACAGCTTCTACCCCCAAGCCATAAGACTCCTGAAAATCTAATCAAATGGCTACCCAGACTATTTGCACCCCCCCCCCTTTTACGCTGCTGCTACTCGCTGTTATTATCTATACACAAGTCCCTTTAATAACTCTACCCACATGTATATATTACATCAATTACCTCAACTAACCGGTGCCCCGCACATTAACTCTGTACCGGTACCCCCTGAATACAGCCTCGCTATTGTTATTTTACTGCTGCTTAATTGTTTGTTCCTTTCAGTTCTTATTTTGTAGGTATTTTTCTTAAAACTGCATTGTTGGTTTAAGGGCTTGTAAGTAAGCATTTCACTGTAGGTATTCGGCGCATGTGACAAATACAATTGGATTTGATTTGAAAGCTATGATCCTTCAATCAAATCCACTTCAATCAATCTAGATGAATGGAAGGAGACGGGTTAAAGAAGGATTTTGAGACATGGATTGTGTATGTGTGCCATTCAGAGGGTGAATGGGCAAGACAAACGATTGAAGTGCCTTTGAACGTGGTATGGCAGTACAGTAGGTGCCATGTGCACTGGTTTGACTGCAGGATTTTTAACACTCAACAGTTTCCTGTGTGTTCCAAGAATGGTCCACCACCCAAAGGACATCCAGCCTACTTGTCACAACTGTGGGAAGCATTGGAGTCAACATGAGCCATAATCCCAGTGGAATGCTTTCGACACCTTTTAGAGTCCATGCCCCAACTAATTGAGGCTGTTCTGAGGGCAAAAGGGGGGTGCAACTCAATATTAGGAAGTTGTTCTTATTTTTTTGTACACTCAGTATAGATAACTATGCTCTAGGATGGAGTCATATAGAGGTATTGACTTTGTAAAGCAGAGCTGTTTCCCTTTCAGATGTAGCTTTTGTTTGATTCTTTGTCACCATCAAGTGGCACTTGATAGAGAAGTCAAAGCTGCTACCGATCCCCCCTCTCTCTCTCTCTCTCTCTCTCTCTCTCTCTCTCTCTCTCTCTCTCTCTCTCTCTCTCTCTCTCTCTCTCTCTCTCTCTCTCTGTCTCTTTTTTTCTCTCTCTCCCCTTCTCTCTATACTTCTCTCTTCCTTTCTACCTCTCTCTCCCTCTTTCTCTCTCTCCCGTTCATCCCCCCATTTATTTTCTCTCGCTTTACACCTCTCTCTCCCTATCTCACTGTAAACGTGCTGCTAATTTGACAAGTTAAAGTCAGCTTTGTTGTCAGCCCCTCAGCATTCATCCCACTGAGTGCTCCTTCTGCCCAGTGGTACAGGAGCCATATGCTCATCTTCCTGACTGTTTAGTTGTTGTTTTGGCTGCTGCATCACAGGGCCCATTTCTCTGTCTTCTGATCACACATTCCAATAAGGACGGATGTTACACCGCCTGCCGTCAAGCACTTCTCACAGACTTGCTCAATCTCTTACTGTAAGCAGCATTTTTATATTCATGTTTTAGATTCAATCTAAAAGCAATGCAAATAAATGGATGATGTTTTAATATGAATTGACTCGTCATGTAGCAGGATAGAATGGAAAATAGAAAATGGAGAGAAAAATGTAAGTAAAGAGCATATCAGACAAACGTCCACCCCCCTTTCTCTCAAGGGATGTGTTTGTGTTTATATAATCAATTAGCCCTCTGGCCACAGCATGGGATCACATTAGGCTGACATTAGCCCCAGTGTGTGCAGTTTGTATAGCATGTGTCTGTGTGTCCATCCTGTTCTCATTTGGATCTTAGAAGATGGCCAGCTAAACGCAGTCTGAGACTTGAGAGGGGGACTGTTTGGGCAAATAAATGTGTAGATTGACTCAACCTTTGGCCAATCCCCAACTCCTGTATATTTGTCCATTAGACCGCTGGACCCCCTTTCCTTTTTCCAAAATGAACCCCCCACCCCTCTATCCCCATTCCCTTGGGTGTCAGTAGAGTGGGGTGGCAGATGGGATAGACAGAGAGCTGCCCCATGAGACAACCTACCCAACAAAACACACACACACACACACACACACACACACACACACACACACACACACACACACACACACACACACACACACACACACACACACACACACACACACACACACACACACACACACACACACCAACCCCCCACCCCCTCCACACACACACACACACACACACACACACACACACACACACACACACACACACACACACACACACACACACACACACACACACACACACACACACACACACACACACACACACACACACACACACACACACCAACCCCCCCCACCCCCTCCACACACACACACACACACACACCAACCCTCCCACACACACACACACACACACACACACACACACACACACACACACACACCAACCCCCCCACACACACACACACACACAGACCAACCCTCCCACCCCCACCCCCTCCACACACACACACACACACACACACACACACACACACACACACACACACACACACACACACACACACACACACACACACACACACACACACACACACACACACACACACACACACACCCTCTCCACACACACAGACCTCATCTGTCACTCTTATGCTTTTGTTCACTATGGAAAAGTGTGCTCTGTGAACACAGAGTGACGCCTCTACCCCCCCTATCTCATTCTCTGTGTGTGTGTGTGTGTGTGTGTGTGTGTGTGTGTGTGTGTGTGTGTGTGTGTGTGTGTGTGTGTGTGTGTGTGTGTGTGTGTGTGTGTGTGTGTGTGTGTTGAATGACATTAGCAGAGTATACATTTATTATCTACTGTTTATTATATCTCTGGTTTTACTTTTCCATTATTTCTCTATTTTATTTGTCTCTGTATTGCTGGGAAGGGCCCATACAGGGCCTTTGGAAAGTATTCAGACCCCTTGACTTTTCCACGTTTTGTTACGTTACAACCTTATTCTAAAATGTATTAAAAATATATTTCTCATCAATCACACAACACGCCATAATAACGAAGTAAAAACAGGTTTTTAGGCATTTTAGCAAATGTATAAAAAAAGTGGAAATATCACATTTACTTAAGTATTCAGACCCTTTACTCAGTACATTGTTGAAGCATATTTTGCAGCGATTACAGACTCAAGTCTTCTTGGGTATGACTCTACAAGCTTGGCACACCTGTATTGGGGAATTTCTACCATTATGTTCTGCAGATCTTCTCAAGCTCTGTCAGCTTGGATGGGGAGCGTCGCTGCACAGCTATTTTCAGGTCTCTCCAGAGATGTTTGATCGTGTTCAAGTCCGGGCTCTGGCTGAGCTACTCAAGGACATTCAGAGACTTGTCTTGGAGCCACTCCTGCATTGTCTTGGCTGTGTGCTTAGGGTCATTGTCCTGTTGGAAGGTGTACGTTTACCCCAGACTGAGGTCCAGAGCAGTCTTTCATCAAGGATCTCTCTGTACTTTGCTCCATTCATCTTTTCCTCGATCCTAACTTGTCTCCCAGTCCCTGCCTATGAAAAAACATCCACCCAGCATGATGCTGCCACCCCCATGCATCACCGTAGTGATGGTGCCAGGTTTCCTCTAGACGTGACGCTTGGCATTCAGGCCAAAGAGTTCAATCTTGGTTTCATCAGACCAGAGAATCTTGTTTCTCATGGTCTGAGAGTCTTTAGGTACCTTTTAGCAAACTCCAAGCAGGCTGTCATGTGCCTTTTACTGAGGAGTGGCTTCCATGTGGCCACTCTACCATAAAGGCCTGATTGGTGGAATGCTGCAGAGATGGTTGTCTTTCTGGAAGGTTCTCCTATCTCCACAGAGGAACTCTATCAGAGTGAATATCGGGATCTTGGTCACCTCTGTCATGACGTTGGCCTGGGGGTAGTTTTATGACAGCCATAAATACCTCTTTCCCTCCTTTTTCCTCTCTCTACCCTACTGATGTTGCATTTGCAAACACCTTGGTTAACATAGAGATTCTGGAAACATCAGAAGGTGGGGGAAATTAACTATATTTTGGTAATCCGACCAATTGAACATATGCAGTGGTACTTAATGAATATGATGTCAGTTTGGTTGTCATCTGAGACATTCTCATCAATGATAAGATGACATAAACTCTACAGTGGAAAGTCTACACATTAGAGTTATCGGATTCACATGGAATTGTTGTTCAATTTAAATGTTTGAATATGAAATTATTTGTGATGGGATGGAATGGGATTTTAGCTTCTAAAATGTGAGATTTGGGTTTTCATACGGTTAGGTCCCTGTGAAGGGACATGGGCTATAAAACTTTTCAAACACACCCTCCTCTCCCTTCCTATATAAAGCCTTGATGACAATATAACCTCCTGTTCCGAGGATGTGAGGACGACGGTCCGATGTCAGAATGGTTCAGATAATAACTACAGAACGAAGCCAACATCAGCGTGAGCTTTGGTTGCGAATGGTATCAACTTTGAACTCTTATTCACTACAGAAGTGATACCTCCTAGCCGTGGAGTTAGCAACAGCAGCTGCAAACGAGGGTTAGGAAGGAACAGACAGAGTATCCTGTCTATCACACAACAACGTTACTACAACGTATCCAATTGACCACCAGAGACCACCAAAAGGACTCGGTTTGGCAACACGGCCTTCCATCTACCACCAACCTACCGAATCGCAGCTCAGAGTAAATATGTATTGCATTTTCCTTTTCCAAATGGGCGGTAATTTAGAATGTATAAAATACTGTATTTACCATAGCAGAGCTTCTTCCTTTGGTCCTCAGTCTTCTCACTCTTTCACTCAAAACCAGCCCTTTTCTTTTGTGTAACCAGCTGTCATATCTGTTCCGCCCGCTAGGGAAGTTTTCCTTTATGACGTAATTTGTAATCAAGTTATGATTCATTTATGTGTAATTCTGTGTGATTAGTTAGGTATTTAGTAAATAAATAATTAAACCCAATTTGTATTGCTGATTCAACTTGTTAGCCAGGGTTCGTGAAGATAACCAAGAATTTACAACTTTCAGATGAGACTGAATTAAGGTGACGATTAATATTGACTGCTATTGATGTAAAATATTACTAGGTCTTTAAGAGTTTATTCGGAAGATAACAGCTCTATAAATATTATTTTGTGGTGCCCCGACTCTCTAGTTAATTACATTTACATGATTAGCTCAATCAGGTAATATTAATTACAGAGAAATTATTTTATAGAATAGCATGTCATATCACTTAATCCGGCATAGCCAAAGACACAACACCTTCCTGACCAAGGTCCTTCTCCCTCGATTGCTCAGTTTGGCCGGGAGGCCAGCTCTAGGATGAGTCTTGGTGGTTCCAAACTTCTTCCATTTAAGAATGATGGAGGCCACTGTGTTCTTGGGGACCTCCTGTTGTCATTTTGTAATCATAGGGTATTGTGTGTAGATTGATAAGGAACATTTTTGACTTTAATCCATTTCTGAATACGGCTGTAATGTAACAAAATGTGGAAATATTTAACTGGTCTGAATACTTTCAGAAGGCACAGTAAGTAAGCATTTCACTGTTAGTCTACACCTGTTGTTTATGAAGCATGTGACGAATACAATTAGATTTGATTGATTTGATTTAAAGTGTGGGGTGAACGATTCTCAGATGAAGCCAGATGTACTCAATCATCATTTTCAGAACTGCATGTTGTTAGTGTACACACAATGCCGTATGGTACCTCATTATGATGCTTGGCTACTGTGTTGAGGAGAGGACCCAGATGTGCAGGTTTTATGTCTGGCCACCTCAGAAATGACATCTAACCTGAAATCTCACGGGAAGATACAATTATAGGTTGCCAATTTAAAGTATGGACACTACATTTGCTTTTTATGGCAAACATTCCAGCATGTCATTGTAGCCTAAGTAGAAAATGTCTGTTGTGAATAGGCCTACAATCAACAGATACAAATATACACTGAACAAAAATATAAACATAGCATGTAAAATGTTGGTCCCATGTTTCATGAGTTTCATAAATAAATTAGCCAAGACATTTTCCATATGCACAAAAACCTTATTTCTCTCAAATGTTGTGCACAAATTTGTTTACATCCCTGTTAGTGAGCATTTCTCCTGTGCCAAGATAATCCATCCACCTGACAGGTGTGGCATTTCAAGAAGATGATTAAACAACATGATCAATACACAGGTGCAACTTGTGTTGTGGACAAGAAAAGGCAGTTTTGTCACACAACACAATGCTACAGATGTCTCAAGTTTTGAAGGGCCGTGCAATTGGGATGCTGACTTCAGGAATGTCCACCAGAGCTGTTGCCAGATAATTTAATGTTAATTTCTCTACCATAAGCCTCCAACTTTGTTTTAGAGAATTTGGCAATAGGTCCAACCGGCCCCACAACCACAGACTACCTGTATGGCCTTGTGTGGGCGAGCGGTTGATGATGTCAACGTTGTGAACAGAGTGCCCCATGGTGGCGGTGGGGTTATGGTATGGGCAGGCATAAACTATGGACAACGGACACAATTGCATTTATCGATGGCAATTTGAAGACAAAGAGATAGCTTGACGAAATCCTGAGGCCCATTGTCGTGCCATTCATCTGCCGCCATCACCTCATGTTTCAGCATGATAATGCATGGCCCTGTGTCACAAGGATTTGTACACTATTCCATGGCCTGCATACTCACCCGACATATCATCAATTAAGCATGTTTGGGATGCTCTGGATTGACGTGTATACGACAGCTTGATCCTGTTCCCGCCAATATCCAGCAACTTCACACAGCCATTGAAGAGGAGTGGGACAACATTCCACAGGTCACAATCAACAGCCTGATCAACTATATGCGAAGTAGATGTGTCACGAGGAAAATGGTGGTCACACCAGATACTGACTGGTTATTTGATCCACACCCCAAACTTTTTTGAAGGTACATGTGACCAACATATGCATATCTGTATTCCCAGTCATGTGAAATCCATAGATTAGGGCCTAATGAATTTATTTCAATCGACTGATTTCCTGATATCAACTGTATCTCTGAAAAATCTTTGAAATTGTTGCATTTTTGTTCAGTATATTATATTGTTAGAGGATTTTATTACTTTATTTAGATTCTGAGCCACTTCAAGTATCAATGTAGACTGGCCTACAGGATAGACTTTGCATTTGTGATTTTGGATATTTTTGACAAAAGCAGAGTAGAATCAGTGAATCTGATCTAATCTGGCCCAACTGCACATATTGGCTGTTTTTGTAGAGTGGAGGTCTGAGGAGGTGAGAAGGCCCTGTACCAGTGATTAATTACAACCTCGCCGGGTGACAGCAGTGGGATCTCAAAGCGTGGTCCCTACAACCAACACAGACGGAAACCCACCCTGGCTAATTGACCCGGCTTCTGTTAGGCCATCCATCACCAGTGGCCCAAGTGCCCCCCTAAGAAACACATTATTCAGTGGTAAGTTAGTTAACCAACTACCACTCCACCTTTCATTAATGGTATTAGCTTCACGGACGTGCCTGGTTAGAAAGATTTGTGTAGGGGGTTGTTTTCCTAAAGGAAATCACTTTTGTGCGACTAAATAAGTGCCAAAATTTGAATGCACTGATATTATAAGTGTCCTTTTTGAAAAGCGCTAAACAATTTTTCATTTTGTAGTTCTATAAGCCTGACAAGCCTAATATGCACATGTGGCTGCTTGAGTAGGCCAAGGCCTAATATGCACATGTGGCTGCTTGAGTAGGCCAAGGCCTAATATGGATGTGTGGCTGCTTTAGTAGGCCAAGGCCTAACATGGATGAGTGGCTGCTTTAGTAGGCCAAGGCCTAATATGGATGAGTGGCTGCTTTAGTAGGCCAAGGCCTAATATGGATGAGTGGCTGCTTTAGTAGGCCAAGGCCTAATATGGATGAGTGGCTGCTTTAGTAGGCCAAGGCCTAATATGGATGAGTGGCTGCTTGAGTAGGCCAAGGCCTAATATGGATGAGTGGCTGCTTGAGTAGGCCAAGGCCTAATATGGATGAGTGGCTGCTTTAGTAGGCCAAGGCCTAATATGGATGAGTGGCTGCTTGAGTAGGCCACGGCCTAATATGGATGAGTGGCTGCTTTAGTAGGCCACGGCCTAATATGGATGAGTGGCTGCTTTAGTAGGCCAAGGCCTAATATGGATGTGTGGCTGCTTTAGTAGGCCAAGGCCTAATATGGAAGTGTGGCTGCTTGAGTAGGCCAAGGCCTAATATGCACATGTGGCTGCTTGAGTAGGCCAAGGCCTAATATGCACATGTGGCTGCTTGAGTAGGCCAAGGCCTAATATGGATGTGTGGCTGCTTTAGTAGGCCAAGGCCTAACATGGATGTGTGGCTGCTTTAGTAGGCCAAGGCCTAATATGGATGAGTGGCTGCTTGAGTAGGCCACGGCCTAATATGGATGAGTGGCTGCTTGAGTAGGCCACGGCCTAATATGGATGAGTGGCTGCTTTAGTAGGCCACGGCCTAATATGGATGAGTGGCTGCTTGAGTAGGCCAAGGCCTAATATGCACATGTGGCTGCTTGAGTAGGCCAAGGCCTAATATGGATGTGTGGCTGCTTTAGTAGGCCAAGGCCTAACATGGATGTGTGGCTGCTTTAGTAGGCCAAGGCCTAATATGGATGAGTGGCTGCTTGAGTAGGCCACGGCCTAATATGGATGAGTGGCTGCTTTAGTAGGCCACGGCCTAATATGGATGAGTGGCTGCTTTAGTAGGCCAAGGCCTAATATGGATGTGTGGCTGCTTTAGTAGGCCAAGGCCTAATATGGATGTGTGGCTGCTTGAGTAGGCCAAGGCCTAATATGCACATGTGGCTGCTTGAGTAGGCCAAGGCCTAATATGCACATGTGGCTGCTTGAGTAGGCCAAGGCCTAATATGGATGTGTGGCTGCTTTAGTAGGCCAAGGCCTAACATGGATGTGTGGCTGCTTTAGTAGGCCAAGGCCTAATATGGATGAGTGGCTGCTTTAGTAGGCCAAGGCCTAATATGGATGAGTGGCTGCTTTAGTAGGCCAAGGCCTAATATGGATGAGTGGCTGCTTTAGTAGGCCAAGGCCTAATATGGAGTTGAAGGGTCATAATTGAACATAACAGGATAATTTTGATCTGAGTTAATGAGTGGCTGCTTGAGTAGGCCAAGGCCTAATATGGATGAGTGGCTGCTTTAGTAGGCCACGGCCTAATATGGATGAGTGGCTGCTTGAGTAGGCCAAGGCCTAATATGGATGAGTGGCTGCTTTAGTAGGCCAAGGCCTAATATGGATGTGTGGCTGCTTTAGTAGGCCAAGGCCTAATATGGATGAGTGGCTGCTTTAGTAGGCCACGGCCTAATATGGATGAGTGGCTGCTTTAGTAGGCCAAGGCCTAATATGGATGTGTGGCTGCTTGAGTAGGCCAAGGCCTAATATGGACGTGTGGCTGCTTGAGTAGGCCGAGGCCTAATATGGACGTGTGGCTGCTTGAGTAGTCCAAGGCCTAATATGGACGTGTGGCTGCTTGAGTAGGCCGAGGCCTAATAATGACGTGTGGCTGCTTTAGTAGGCCAAGGCCTAATATGGATGTGTGGCTGCTTTAGTAGGCCAAGGCCTAATATGGATAAGTGGCTGCTTTAGTAGGCCAAGGCCTAATATGGATGAGTGGCTGCTTTAGTAGGCCAAGGCCTAATATGGATGTGTGGCTGCTTTAGTAGGCCAAGGCCTAATATGGACGTGTGGCTGCTTGAGTAGGCCAAGGCCTAATATGGACGTGTGGCTGCTTGAGTAGGCCGAGGCCTAATAATGACGTGTGGCTGCTTGAGTAGGCCAAGGCCTAATATGGACGTAGGCCCACCTTCATTGTTAGCCATGATCTCTCTTGGAATTCCTCAATTTGACTGAATGGAGTGTTCTTCAGAGAAGTACACATGGCTCTGTGTTACAAAGCCTCCCGCCGATGTACAACACCCTCTCACTTGCTCTCACAGTTCCATTGGAGCGCAACTGGTGAGGAACTGTCATACTTTGGCTTGAAGCATGTGTTATTCAAAACACAGCCATGTGTAACTGTGCTAAAACTGCATACAGTAAGTGTATCTTTTGTATTTGAAAGATTTTTTCTTGCTGATATGAAAGTTAAGTTCCAAAGGTTTTCAAAACCGTATCGCAAGCGAGAGGTATCAACATTTAGACAGAGCAGAGCTTCAGGCCGTTTCCTTCACACGGTATATATGTTTGTGAATACATTTACATTTTATATTTTAGTCATTTAGCAGTAGCTCTTATACAGAGCGACTTACAGTAGCAGCGCATACATTTTCATATATATTTTTTCATACTGAATAGGCACTAATGCACTAATGTTTACCATCTATGAATGGACAAATTATGTGGTATGCTAGAGATTTGGTTCAGTTTTCTCTGAAAATTGCATCCAAAAACAAGGAGGGACCAGATCTGAAGGGGTCATAATTGAACATAACAGGATAATTTTGATCTGAGTTAATGGTTCTATTCAGTCTGTATCGCTGAAGCGTCATAGATTGAGTGATAGAAATGTAAAGGCTATTTCCGATTGAGTTGACAAGACATACAGCGTTTACCGTGAATGCAGTCTCCGCTAACATGACAACATTGCCTGTAAATTTAAATCATGCTTTAACGCTGAATCTCCGCGATAAGGATTGAATAGAGCCCTAAATGTTTTTAAAACTGGGCCCTGGGTTAAATAGTCAAATGGTGGTTTAAGTGAATCCCAGTGGTGAAAGCCTTTGCAGGCTGTAGGTTACATGTATTTATATCCTTATATTGGGAAGCCTCATGAAACTCCATTTAATTTCCCAATCAACATAAGATACTAAAGAGGTCTTACTGTGTTACAGTTAAGGCTTCAGGTCATAGCTTGATTGCTTTGTACTTCTCAGTCTGTTGGTTAATTGGAGTCATTCCCTCTCTGTCCTTAGTACACAGTAGAGTACATTAAGCTACATTAGGCTGGAGTAGGGTAGAGTAGGCTACAGTAGGGTCCAGTAAGGTACAGTAGGCTACAGTATGGTACAGTAGGCTACAGCAGGGTAGAGTAGGATACAGTAGGGTAGAGTTGGGTCCAGTAGTGTACAGTAGGATCCAGTAGGGTAAAGTAGGATCCAGTAGGCTACAGTAGGGTAGGCTAAAGTAAGGGACAAGTAGCGTCCAGTAACATACAGTAGGCAGTAGCAGGGTGAGTAGGGTCCAGTAGGGAACAGTAGCCTACAGTAGGATACAGTAGGGTAGAGTAGGGTCCAGTAGGGAACAGTAGCCTACAGTAGGATACAGTAGGGTAGAGTAGGGTCCAGTAGGGACCAGTAGCCTACAGTAGGATACAGTAGGGTAGAGTAGGGAACAGTAGCCTACAGTAGCCTACAGTAGGATACAGTAGGGCTGAGTAGGGACCAGTAGGGAACAGTAGCCTACAGTAGGGTTGAGTAGGGAACAGTAGCCTACTGTAGGATACAGTAAGGTTTAGATGGGAACTGTAGCCTACAGTAGCCTACAGTAGGATACAGTAGGGTAGAGTAGGGAACAGTAGTCTACAGTAGGATACAGTAGGGTAGAGTAGGGTCCAGGGGGTCCAGTAGGGTGCAGTACGGTTGAGCAGTGTCAGGTAGGCTACAGTAGACTACAGTAGGGTCTAGTAGAGTCTAGTAGGCTACAGTATGGGGGAGTAGAGTACAGTAGCCTACAGTAGGGTACACCAGGGTACAGTAGGCTACAGTAGAGTCCAGAAAACTACAGTAGGGTAGAGTAGGGTCCAGTAGGCTACAGTAGGGTAGAGTAAACTACAGTAGGGTCCAGTAGGGTCCAGTATGCTACAGTAGGGTAGAGTAGGGACCAGTAGGGTACAGTAGGCTACAGTAGGGTAGAGTAGGGTCCAGGGGGTCCAGTAGGGTGCAGTATGGTTGAGCAGTGTCAGGTAGGCTACAGTAGACTACAGTAGGGTCTAGTAGAGTCTAGTAGGCTACAGTATGGGGGAGTAGAGTACAGTAGCCTACAGTAGGGTACACCAGGGTACAGTAGGCTACAGTAGAGTCCAGAAAACTACAGTAGGGTAGAGTAGGGTCCAGTAGGCTACAGTAGGGTAGAGTAAACTACAGTAGGGTCCAGTATGCTACAGTAGGGTAGAGTAGGGACCAGTAGGGTAGAGTAGGCTACAGTAGGGTAGAGTAGGGTACCGTAGGGTAGAGTAGGGTATGGTCCAGTAGGCTACAGTTGATTTCAGTTTGAGTGTGTCTGGGTGAGGACAGCAGATAGACACGATGAGATGGAAGGGCCTACGTCCTCTATCCTTCACACCAGGTCTGGTCAGGGCCCACATGTGGTTTCGCTTTGCTCCTCAGGAAACGGAGGGACAGTCAGCGAGAAGAAGGGAGAGGAGGGGTGAGACATATATTAGAGAGGGAGAGCTGTGGGGAGAGACTGTGAGAAGGATAAATGATTTCTCATCCCCAATGGGTAACTCAGTCATACCAGAAACTCTCCCAAAATTACCGCCACTTTCTGTCCCACGAGAAAGCTGGCTCAGTGTTTACAGAGGTACACAGCTTGAGCAGTTAGAGTTGATACAAACAAGCCTACTATGGACAGTCGTCTGTAGCACAGGAGGTTGGTTGCACCTTATTTGGAGAGGGCGGGCTCGTGGTAATGGCTGGAGTGGAATAGGTGAAATGGTATCAAATATATACGGTTTCCATGTGTTTGATGCCATTCCATTCGCTCCGGTCCAGCCATTATTATGAGCCGTCCTCCCCTCAGCAGCCTCCACTGGTCTCTAGTGAGATGAGGGTGTAATGGTCTGCACAGTATAAAAAGTTAGACAGTGGCGCTACGGTTACTGCCTGTAGTTTTGGACTGTGGAAAGAAGCTCTAGAATGCCACCTTCTGGTAAAATAAAATACTGTCTCTATTTGAATTCTTATTGGTCTCTAGTCAAAGATAAAGTGGTGAGTTGATCAGTGTCCATCTGTTCTTGTGTGCGTGGGCATGTGCTTGTCTGTGTATGTGTTTAGGCCTGTCCCACCTCACCTCAGCTCCACAGTCAGTGCATCTCTGTGGGGTAACAACATTGTGACAACACAAACAACCAGTGCATCTCCATTCCACCCAGTGCACCACTGAATAAAAACATGCATAAATATGCAGCAAGATATCTAATCAAATAAATCCATTAATTAACAGAGCTGCTGGTATTTCTTATTTTGCATTAATTACACATATTACCATATCAATTAGGGAAATCAGAGATCATGTAATTAAGGTTTAACCAGGAGCACCTGCTACTTCAGTGTTGTTTGTATTTGTGTGTGTATGTGTGTGTTCCAGTCCTAATCTCATCTGGGGTCTTTGACAGGACTCTTCCTCATCAATCTGATCTGTCGGAATGAAACGTTTTTGTTGTTTTCTTTCAGTGGGGGGGGGGGGTTGTAAGGGGCTGAGTAGGAAATGTTATCATGGCGATTCAATTGATTGGCATGGACCCCTATTTAGAAAGGAGAGAGACAGGTGGTGAGAGGCTGGCTGGCCCATCTTAAGGAATAGATGGGCTAGAGTGAGAACACGGAGCGTCAGGCTGTATTTTGTGTGTGTGTGTTATTAATAGTGTTATGAAGGCTCGGATAAAGACAAGGCAAAAAAAATTCCTGTTGAGTGCTTGCTTGAAGCTTTGTCCCTGTTTACAAACATCTGGGCATCTGGATAGATGAAAAGCTGTCTTTTAAAAAGCACATGGATGAGTTTGTTAAGATGCTGAATAAAAATGGGCTTCTTTTATAGAAATAGGTCCTGCCTCTCCCTACATAGTAGACTATGACGACATCATCTACATGAACGTAGCTGCTACTTCATTATAGCAGTTAGATGCAGTTTATCAGAGCTCACTGCACTTTATTGCGGGCAACAATTTTAGTACTCATCACTGAATTCTCTACCAGAAATTTGATTGGCCCTTTTTGATGTCACGTAGGTTGATGCTATGTTTTCATGTATAAAGCCCTTTTACAAAAAGTCCCATTGTCTTTCCTTAACTTTAGACATACAAGTTAACACCCAATCTCAGGGATGGCTGACTCTGGAATTTCCTTTTGGTCTCTGCTGAGTTAAGTAAATCAGCTTTTTGTTTTCTTCCACCTTATTTGTGGAACAATCTTCAAAATGTTCTTAAATTTGATGTTTTAGTGCCTCTAGGGAAATTCAGAAAGCTGATTACTGATGAATGTGTTTTTTATTATATAGATATACTAATGCAACATGTAGTATTGGTCCCAAAAATGTTCCATACCCAGAAAAAGTTATTTCTCAAAGATGTTGTGCACAAATTTGTTTACATTCCTGTAAGTGAGCATTTCTCCTTTGCCAAGATAAAGAATCCACCTGACAGGTGTGGCATATCAAGAAGCTAATTAAACAGCATGATCATTACACATGTGTACCTGAGATCAGTCATCCAGACAGCGGATGAAACTGGGTTCGCACAACCCAAGAATTACTGCACAAACTGTCAGAAACCGTCTCAGGGAAGTTCATCTGCGTGCTCGTCGTCCTCACCAGGGTCTTAAACTGACTGCGTTGGTACTGACTTCAGTGGGAAAATGCTCAGTTTTGATAGTCACTGGCATGCTGGAGAAGTGTGGTCTTTATGGATGAATGAATAATGGCGACCAAGGAGATGGCTGCCGTTTTACAATCACGTAACCAATTGTGCTATTGTGTATGTTTTTTCGCATTATTTGTAACTTATTTTGTACATAATGTTTCTGCCACCGTGTCTTATGACCGAAAAGAGCTTCTTGATATCAGGGCAGCGATTACTCACCCCGTACTGGAGGAATTCCTGTTCTTCAACGCTTCGGACGAGTCGGACGAGAAGGATTTACCTCGGCACCCGACAGGGCCCTCATCCCCATCATTCGTAAGAGGAAAAGACAGAGATATCGTGGACGACGGCCATGTAAGGATCCGATGCTGAGAAGCTAATATACCTTTACCATCGGTCCTATTAGCCAACGTACAATCAATCGATAATAAAATAGACGAGCTACGAGTACGTATATCCTACCAACGGGACATTAGAAACTGTAATATCTGTTTCACAGAGTCGTGGCTGAACGGTGACATGATTAACATACAGCTGGCGGGTTTTAAGCTTGTTCGGCAGGATAGAACAGCGGCCTCTGGTAAGACAAGGGGCGGCGGCCTATGTACATTTGTAAACAACAGCTAGTGCACAAAATCTAAGTAAGTCTCAAGGTGTTGCTTGGCTGAGGTAGAGTATCTCATGATAAACTGTAGACCACACTATTTACCAAGAGAGTTTACATCTATATTTTTCATGGCTGTATACATACCACCGCAGACCAATAATGGCACTAAGACCGCACTCAATAAGCTGTATACGGCTATAAGCAAACAGGAAAATACTCATCCAAAGGCGGTGCTGCTAGTGGCCAGGAACTTTAATGCAGGGAATCTCAAATCCGTTTTACCTCATCTCTACCAGCATGTTAAATGTGCAATCAGAGGGAAAGAAACTCTAGACCACCTTTACTCCAAACACAGACACGTACAAAGCTCTCCCTTGCCCTCCATTTGGCAAATCGGACCATAAATCTATCCTCCTGATTCCTACTTACAAGCAAAAACGAAAGCAGGAAGCACCCGTGACTAGGTCAGTAAGAAAGAGGTCAGAGGAAGCAGACGCTAAGCAACTGGACTGTTTTGCTAGCACAGACTGGAATGAGTTCTGGGATTCTTCCAATGGGAATTGAGGAGTACACCGCATCAGTCACTGGCTTCATCAATAAGTGCATCGATGACGTCGCCCCCACAGTGACCGTACGTACATACCCCAACAAGAAGCCATGGATTACAGGCAATATCCACACTGAGCTAAAGGGAAGAGCTGACGCTTTCAAGGAGCGGGAATCTTACCCGGAAGCTTATAAGAAATCCATCAGATGAACCATCAAACAGGCAAAGCGTCAATACAGTACAAACTATTACAGACTACAATGGGAAGCACAGCCGCAAGCTGCCCAGTGACACGAGCCTACCAGACGAGATAAATTACTTCTATGCTCGCTTCGAGGCAAGTAACACTGAAACATGCATGAGAGCACCAGCTGTTCTGAACGACTGTGTGATCACGCTCTCATCAGCCGATGTGAGTAAGACCTTTAAACAGGTCAACATTCACAAGGCTGCAGGGCCAGACGGATTACCAGGATGTGTACTCCGAGCATGCGCTGACCAACTGGCAAGTGTCTTTACTGACATTCTCAACCAGTCCCTGACTGAGTCTGTAATACCAACATTTTTCAAGCAGACCACCATAGTCCCTGTGACCAAAAACACTAAGGTAACCTGCCTAAATGACTACTGACCCGTAGCACTCACATCTGTAGCCATGAAGTGCTTTGAAAGGCTGGTCATGGCTCACATCAACACCATTATCCCAGAAACCCTAGACCCTCCAATTTGCATACTGCCCCAACAGATCCACAGATGATGCAATCTCTATTGCACTCAACACTGCCCTTTCCCACCTGGACAAAAGGAACACCTATGCCCCCAGCTGTGCTCTCGGTACTATATGTGAACTGATTGCCCCCTATCTATCTTCTGAGCTCGTGCTACTAGGTGACCTAAACTGGGAAACGCTTAACACCCCGGCCATCCTACAAACTAAGCTTGATGCCCTCAATCTCACACAAATTATCAATGAACCTACCAGGTACAACCCCAAATCAGTAAACATGAGCACCCTCATAGATGTCATCCTAACTAATTCGTCCTCCAAATACACCTCTGCTGTTTTCAATCAAGATCTCAGCGATCACTGCCTCATTGCCTGCATCCGTAATGGGTCTGCGACCAAACGACCACCACTCATCAATGTCAAACGTTCCCTGAAACACTTCTGTGAGCAGGCCTTTCTAATCGACCTGGCCGAAGTATCCTGGAATGACATTGACCTCATCCCGTCAGTAGATGATGCCTGGCAATTCTTTAAAAGTGCCTTCCTCACCATCTTAAAACTCTTGGAACTACCCATCCCGGATCCGGGAGAATTGTTATTAACTGACACTAATTAGCATAACGCAATGGACAAAAACTATTGCAAGAAAATATTCATATGTACAAGTGAAATATATTGAAACACAGCTTAGTCTTTTGTTAATCACCTTGCTATCTCAGATTTTGAAATTATGCTTTATAGCCAAAGCAAGACAAGCATTTGTGTAAGTTTATCGATAACCTAGCATAACATTATGCCTAGCTATTAGCAGGCAGCTTGGTCACGAAAATCAGAAAAGCAATCAAATTAAATGTTTTCACTCATGAGACACCCAGTTAGACAGCAAATGTTAATTTTTTGTCCCATAAAGATGATTTTTATAGCCGAAATACCTCCGTTTGTACTTCACGTTTGGTTGAGAAATCCACGGGAAATTGTGGACAACACCGAAAAATATTCCAAATTAGATCCATAATATCGACACAAACATAGCAAAGTTTTTTTATAATCAATCCTCAAGGTGTTTTTCAAATATCTATTCGATAATATATCAACCGGGACAGGTGGCTTCTTAGTAGGAAAGAGAGAAACAATGGACGCATTTGTCTATTACGCACAAATCACTCTGAGAGCCTTCAGCTGACCACTGACGCAATGTTGTCGTTCAGGCTCATTTTTCAAAATAAAAGCCTGAAACTATGTATTGTGACACTAGACACATTAGGGAAGCCATAGAAAAAGGAATCTGGTTGATATCCCTTTCCCTGCTCAATAGGGACGCATAGGAACGCAGAGTTTTCTAAATAAGAGTCCCTTCCTGATTGGATTTTTCTCAGGCTTTCGCCTGCAATATCAGTTCTGTTATACTCACAGACAATATGTTTACAGTTTTGGAAACATTAGAGTGTTTTCTATCCTAAAGCTGTCAATTATAAGCTGTCAATTATATGCATATTCTAGCATCTTGTCCTGACAAAATATCCCGTTTACTTTGGGAAAATAGTGCCCCCTAGTTTCAAGAATTATATAAACATGCCCCTCTCAAAAAAATGTAGAACTAGGAATATATATAGTCCTTGGTTCACGCCAGACCTGTCTGCCCTTGACCAGCACAAAAACATCCTGTGGCGTTTTGCATTAGCATCGAATAGCCCCCGTGAAATGCAACTTTTCAGGGAAGTTAGGAACAAATATACACAGGCAGTTAGAAAAGCTAAGGCTAGCTTTTCCAAACAGAAATTTGCATCCTGTAGTACTAACTCAAAAAGGTTCTGGGACACTGTAAAGTCCATGGAGAATAAGAGCACCTCCTCCCAGCTGCCCACTGCTCTGAGGCTAGGAAACATTGTCACCACCGATAAATCCACTATAATTGAGAATTTCAATAAGCATTTCTCTACGGCTGGCCATGCTTTCCACATGGTTACCCCTACCCCGGTCAACTGCCCGGCACCCTCCACAGCAACCCTCCAAAGCCCCCACCATTTCTCCTTTACCCAAATCCAGATAGCCGATGTTCTGAAAGAGCTGCAAAATCTGGACCCCTACAAATCAGCCGGGCTAGACAATCTGGACCCTCTCTTTCTAAAATGATCTCCCGAAATTGTTGCAACCCCTATTACTAGCCTGTTCAACCTCTCTTTCGTATCGTCTGAGATTCCCAAAGATTGGAAAGCTGCCGCGGTCATCCCCCTCTTCAAAGGGGGTGACACTCTAGACCCAAACTGCTACAGACCTATATCTATCCTACCCTGTCTTTCTAAGGTCTTCGAAAGCCAAGTTAACAAACAGATTACTGACCATTTCGAATCCCACCATACCTTCTCCGCTATGCAATCTGGTTTCAGAGCTGGTCATGGGTGCACCTCAGCCACGCCCAAAGTTCTAAATGACATCATAACCGCCATCGATAAGAGACATTACTGTGCAGCCGTATTCATCGCCCTGGCCAAGGCTTTCGACTCTGTCAATCACAACATTCTTATTGGCAGACTCGACAGCCTTGGTTTCCACCTCTATGCAGGCGACACCATTCTGTATACTTCTGGCCCCTCCTTGGACACTGTGTTAACTAACCTCCAGACGAGCTTCAATGCCATACAACTCTCATTCTGTGGCATCCAACTGCTCTTAAATGCAAGTAAAACTAAATGCATGCTTTTCAATCGATCGCTGCCCGCACCTGCTCACCCGTCCAGCATCACTACTCTGGACAGCTCTGACTTAGAATACGTAGACAACTACAAATACCTGGGTGTCTGGTTAGACTTTAAACTCTCCTTCCAGACTCACATTAAGCATCTCCAATCCAAAATCAAATCTAGAATCGGCTTCCTATATCGCAACAAAGCATCCTTCACTCATGCTGCCAAACATACCCTCGTAAAACTGACCATCCTACCGATCCTAGACTTAGGTGATGTCATCTATAAAATAGCCTCCAACACTCTACTAAACAAACTGGATGCAGTCTGTCACAGTGCCATCCGTTTTGTCACCAAAGCCCCATACACTACCCACCATTGCGACCTGTACTCTCTCGTTTGTTGGCCCTCGCTTCATACTCGTTGCCACTGGCTACGGGTTATCTACAAGTCTCTGCTAGGTAAAGCCCTGCCTTATCTCAGCTCACTGGTCACCATAGCAGCACCCACTCGTAGCACACGCTCCAGCAGGTATATCTCACTGGTCACCCCCAAAGCCAATTCCTCCTTTGGTCTTTCCTTCCAGTTCTCTGCTGCCCATGACTGGAATAAATGGCAAAAATCTCTGAAGCTCGAGACTCACATCTCCCTCACTAGCTTTAAGCACCAGCTGTCAGAGAAGGTTACAGATCACTGCACCTGTACTTAGCCTATCTGTAAACAGCCCATCTATCTACCTACCTCATCCCCATACTGGTGTTTATTTATTTATTTTGCTCCTTTGCACCCCAGTATCTCTACCTGCACATTCATCTTCTGCCGTTTAATTTCTATATTGTAATTACTTCGCCGCCATGGCCTATTTATTTCCTTAACTTACCTCATTTGCACTCACTGTATATAGACTTTTTGTTTTCTTTTGTTCTACTGTATTATTGACTGTATGTTTTGTTTATTTTATGTGTAACTCTGTGTTGTTGTATGTGTCGAATTGCTACGCTTTATCTTGGCCAGGTCGCAGTTGCAAATGAGAACTTCTTCTCAACTAGCCTACCTGGTTAAATAAAGGTGAAATAAAAAAATAAAAAAATAAAATATGTGAGAATGCTATTCATTGACCACAGCTCAGCGTTTCAACACCATAGTGTCCTCAAAGCTCATCACTAAGCTAAAGACCCTGGGACTAAACACCTCCCTCTGCAACTGGATCCTGGACTTCCTGACAGGCCACCCCCCAGGTGCTAAGGGTAGGGAACAACACATCCGCCATGCTGATCCTCAACACAGGGGGTCCCTCAAGGGTGCATGCTCAGTCCCCTCCTGTACTCCCTGTTCACTTTTGACTGCAGTGCCAGGCACAACTCCAACACCATCATCAAGTTTGCTGATGACACATCAGTGTTAGGCCTGATCACCGACAACGATGAGGCAGCCTATAGATAGGAGGTCAGTGACCTGGCCATGTGGTACCAGGACAACAACCTCTCCCTCAACGTGATCAAGACAAAGGAGATGATTGTGGACTATAGGAAAAGGAGGACAGAGCACACCCACATTCTCATCGACAGAGCTGTAGTGGAACAGGTTGTGAGCTTGAAGTTCCTTGGTGTCCACATCACCAACAAACTATCATGGTCCAAACACACTAAGACAGTCATGAAAGAAAAACACCCAGAGGAAAAGGGGCAGTGGTGGTGAGGAAAGGGAGCGGGCAAGGGGAAGGGAGGACATTTTGGGAATGGGGCACTGGGGAACATGTCTCAGCTGCATAGGGCCTCAGAGTGGCACCTACCTCCGGCCTGCTACCTTGTTCTTTCCTGTTCCACTTCCTCTGTTTTCTCTCTTCTGATACCCCCCCACCCCCCACCCCTCGCTCATTCTATGGACACTAACCATATCCCTCTAGTTGGTCCTCAACATACACCCACACTAACCTAGACAAATTCCCTTACTTATACAAATATCTAGTACACACAAACATCATCACATACAGTGCATTCGGTAAGTAGGCTACCTGGGGCGGCAGGTAGCCTAGTGGTTAGAGCGTTAGCCCAGTAACAGAAAGGTTGCTAGATCGAATCCGACCGGACAAGGTAAAAATCTGTCATTCTGTCCCTGAACAAGGCAGTTAACCTAGGCCGTCATTGTGAAAAAAATTTGTTCTAGTTAATTAAAAAAATAAAAGTATTCAGACTTCGCATACAGCCTTATTCTAAAATAGATTAAATAAAACATTTTCCTCATCAATCTACACACAATACCTCATTACATTTTTACACATTTTTGCAAATGTATAAAAAATTTAAACAGAAATACCTTATTTACATAAGTATTCAGACCTTTTGCTATGAGACTCAAAATTTATCTCAGATGCATCCTGTTTCCTTTGATCAATCTTGAGATGTTTCTACAACTTGATTGGAGTCCACATGTAGTAAATTAAACTGATTAGACATAATTTGGAAAGGCACACACCTCTCTATGTAAGGTCCCACAGTTGACAGTGCACGCCAGAGCAAAAACCAAGCCACAAGGTCGAAGGAATTATCCGTAGAGCTCTGAGACAGGATTGGGTAGGGTAGATTGAGTAGAGGATTGGGTAGAGGCACAGATCTTAAATGGAAGAAGTTTGGAACCACCAAGACTCTTCCTAGAGCTGGCCACCTGGCATATCTGAGCAATCGGGGGAGAAGGACCTTGGTCAGGGAGGTGACCAAGAGCCCGATGGTCACTCTGACAGAGCTCCAGAGTTCCTCTGTGGAGATGAGAGAACCTTCCAGAAGGACAACCATCTCTGCAGCACTCCACCAATCAGGCCTTTATTGCCAGAAAGAAGCCAGTCCTCAGTAAAAGGCACATGCTAGCCCACTTGGAGTTTGCCAAAAGGCACCTAAACGACTCAGACCATGAGAAACAAGATTCTCTGTTCTGATGAAACCAAGATTCAACTCTTTGGCCTGAATGCCAAGCATCACATCTGGAGAAACCTGGCATGGGGTGGCAGCATCATGCTGTGGGGATGTTTTTCAGTGGGAGGGGAGGGGGAACAGAGAAAAGTGGGAGGGAACAGAGAAAAGTACAGAGAGATCCTTGATGAAAACCTGCTCCAGAGCGCTCAGACTGGTGGGAAAGTTCACCTTCCAACAGGACAATGACACTAAGCACACAGCCAAGACAATGCAGGAGTGGCTTCAGGACAAGTCTTTGAATGTCCTTGAGTGGCCCAGCCAGAGCCCGGACTTGAACACGATCAAACATCTCTGGAGAGACCTGAAAATAACTGTGCAGCAATGGTCCCCATCTAACCCGACAGAGCATCATACCCAAGAAGAGTCGAGGCTGTATTTGCTGCCAAAGGTGCTTCAACAAAGTACTAAGTAAAGGGTCTGAATACTTATGTAAATGTGTATTTCATTTTTTATTTTAAAATGTTTTTTTAATCAAAAATGTCAAAAAAATGGTTTTGCTTTGTCATTATGAGGTATTGTGTGTAGATAGAGGGGGGAAACAATTTAATCCATATTAGAATATGGCTGTAACGTAACAACATTTGGAAAAAGTAAAGGGGTCTGAATACTTTCCGTATGCACTATATACACACCTGTAGCAGTTGTAGCGATTCTGATCCCTTGCCCTGACAACCTCCTAGGTCTATTACATCCTCTGGCCTCCTCCCTGTGAGCCCCACTGTGCATTGAGGTAGTAAATTCATCTCTTCCTTCTCACCAAGCCCCTTACCCCCTGTCCTCCCTCTACCTCCCCCATTACATTCTCCTGTCCTTAAATCACTCTCACACCCCCTGCTCAGCTCTGCAGATAGGGGGTAGTGGACCACAGCAGCACAGTCTCTTCAACACCGGTAAGCCAGCCAGTAAAAGCACTCCTGTGTGAATATGGAGTGAACTGTCAAAAGTTGAGTTTCCTGTGTGTGATGCAGTTGGTCCTGTGTGATGCCTCTGCTGGTTGAAGTAGGGCCCTATAAAATATGTGTTGTGGAGAACCCAGACAGAGTCACGAAAAACAGACATTAAAACCAAATTCAACAATATTCCAACATTTATTGAACTTCAAATCAAATCAAATCAAATGTTATTTGTTTGCCACATGCTCCGAATAGAACAGGTGTAGGTAGACCTTAAATAGGTAAATAGTCCGGATGGCCATTAGTAGGTAATAAACTAAACGTATTGAACTTCTTAGAAAATTCATTCATTCATAAGATATGAATGAATGAACCTGATCTCTGGACCCTGATCTCTCTTTTGAAGAACATATCAAAACTGTTTCAAGGACAGCTTTTTTCCATCTACGTAACATTGCAAAAATCTGAAACTTTCCGTCCAAAAATGATGCAGAAAAATGAAGCTATGCTTTTGTCACTTCTAGGTTAGACTACTGCAATGCTCTACTTTCCGGCTACCCGGATAAAGCACTAAATAAACTTCAGTTAGTGCTAAATACGGCTGTAGAATCCTGACTAGAACCAAAAAATGTGATCATATTACTCCAGTGCTAGCCTCCCTACACTGGCTTCCTGTCAAGGCAAGGGCTGATTTCAAGGTTTTACTGCTAACCTACAAAGCATTAGATGGGCTTGCTCCTACCTATCTTTCCGATTTGGTCCTGCTGTACATACCTACACGTACGCTACGGTCACAAGACGCAGGCCTCCTAATTGTCCCTAGAATTTCTAAGCAAACAGCTGGAGGCAGGGCTTTCTCCTATAGAGCTCAATTTTTATGGAATGGTCTGCCTACAGAGACGCAAACTCGGTCTCAACCTTTAAGTCTTTACTGAACTCATCTCTTCAGTGGGTCATATGATTGAGTGTAGTCTGGCCCAGGAGTGTGAAGGTGAACGGAAAGGCTCTGGAGCAACGAACCGCCCTTGCTAACTCTGCCTGGCCGGTTCCACTCTTTCCACTGGGATTCTCTGCCTCTAACCCTATTACAGGGGCTGAGTCACTGGCTTACTAGGGCTCTTTCATACTGTCCCTAGGAGGGGTGCGTCACTTGAGTGGGTTGAGTCACTGATGTGATCTTCCTGTCTGGGTTGGCACCCCCCCTTGGGTTGTGCCGTGGCAGAGATTTTTGTGGGCTATACTCGGCCTTGTCTCAGGATGGTAAGTTGGTGGTTGAAGATATCCCTCTAGTGGTGTGGGGGCTGTGCTTTGGCAAAGTGGGTGGGGTTATATCCTTCCTGTTTGGCCCTGTCCGGGGGTGTCATCGGAAGGGGCCACAGTGTCTCCTGACCCCTCCTGTCTCAGCCTCCAGTATTTATGCTGCAGTAGTTTATGTGTCGGGGGGCTAGGGTCAGTTTGTTATATCTGGAGTACTTCTCCTGTCCTATCCGGTGTCCTGTGTGAATTTAAGTGTGCTCTCTCTAATTCTCACTTTCTCTCTTTCTTTCTCTCTCTCGGAGGACCTGAGCCATAGGACCATGCCTCAGGACTACCTGACATGATAACTCCTTGCTGTCCCCAGTCCACCTGGCCGTGCTGCTGCTCCAGTTTCAACTGTTCTGCCTGTGATTATTATTATTTGACCATGCTGGTCATTTATGAACATTTGAACATCTTGGCCATGTTCTTTTATAATCTCCACCCGGCACAGCCAGAAGAGGACTGGCCACCCCACATAGCCTGGTTTCTCTCTAGGTTTCTTCCTAGGTTTTGACCTTTCTCGGGGGTTTTAGGCTGGGTTTCTGTACAGCACTTTGAGATATCAGCTGATGTACGAATGGCTATATAAATACATTTGATTTGATATGAACAAAATGCATCAGTGATTCATATTTCCCTGCAACTTTTTAAAACTCATAGGAATGCCCCTGTGTGTGTGTGTGATAGGTAGCCTGGTGGGTAGGAGTGTTTAGCCAGTAATCAAGCTGACAAGGTAGAAATCTGTTGTTCTGCCCCTGAGCAAGGCATTTAACCCACTGTTCCCTGGGCACTGTGGATGTTGATTAAGGCAACACTCTGCACCTCTCTGATTTAGAGGGGTTGGGTTAAATGCGGAGGACACAATTCAGTTGAATGCATTCAGTTGTATCACTGACTAGGTATCTCCTTTGCCCAGATGTCTTACTGTTGAATATCTAAAGCCATGCAATGCCATACAATACCACTAGGTGGAAGGAGTAAACTGTATCTTAATCAAAACCATCTCAGCTCTGCATTTCTCCCTGCTGTCATGCACTATTCTAGCAGAGCTCAAATCTGTCACTAGATCCTAACCTCACCCTTTCCCCAGGTCATTTATAATTAGTCAGCTGATAATGGACTATATTCTGAGCCTTTGACAATTTTGGGGCCTTCCTCTGACACCGCCTAGTATAGAGGTACTGGATGGCTGGAAGCTTGGCCACCGTGATGTATCGGGCCGTACACACTTCCCTCTGTAGCGCCTTACGGTCGGATGCCGAGCAGTTGCCATACCAGGCGGTGATGCAGACATCTAGTAGAAGTGTCAATAATTGCCACTCGGATCACTTTGTAACTTTGTCTGTTTGTGAATGATGAGAGAAACAGCATATCTCCAGAGACCTGTAATACCCAAATTAAGCTTCTTAATAAGAGAATGTTTAGAAAAAAATGCTTTAACTCTCCCATTAGAGCAGACTGGTCTCAGAGCAAAACGTATTATATGAAACAGTTGAAGTCGGAAGTTTACATACATTTAGGTTAGTCATTAAAACCCGTTGTTCAACCACTCCACAAATTTCTTGTTAACAAACTATAGTTTTGGCAAGTCGGTTAGGACATCTACTTTGTGCATGATACAAGTAATTTTTCCAACAATTGTTTACAGACAGATTATTTCACTTATAATTCACTGTATCATAATTCCAATGGGTCAGAAGTTTACATAAACTAGTAGAAAGAGGAGGAAGGGAAGCGCTACTAAGGTACACAATAGTACATTTTGGTAGACAGAATGTGATTCTTGGGGTGAATTGGTCATCAAAAAGAAAGGAAGACCAATGCACTCATAATATAATTAATTAAAATGCCTGTATTTGTATGGAATGTTCAGTAGAAACAAAGTTTTAAAAATCCGTGAAATAATGTAGCTATGTTAACAAAAATGTCAACTGCAAGCTAGAGTATCAGAACGCCTAGAAAGGTAGTTCTAACCTTAAATATGACTGGGAGAAGTGTCAAGAATAAGAAAGCAATATATTCCATAGTACACTAGAACACAGCAAACATGAACAACAGTCTGAACATAGCTGAGGGCAATTGAGCAAAATGACCACTAGATGACAGCAAATGGACCAATCACAACCGTACAGGAAGGGTGAGAAATCCATATCTTCATTTAAACCAGGATACTTAGTGGCCTGTAGTTTGTAAATCCATATCTTAATTTAAACCAGGGTATTTAGTGGCCTTTAGTTTGTAAATCCATATCTTCATTTAAACCAGGGTACTTAGTGGCCTGTAGTTTGTAAATCCAAAAACGTTCCCTTTGGTTTAACTGTTGAAGACGGTCCCCTTTTCTAATAGAGGCCGGAATATGATCAATACCCATAGCTTGTAGGGAGGCAGGGTTGCCATGGTGTAAGGACTTGTAGTGCCTTGCCATGGGGTAGTTTTCATTGCCTACCAGTATGGCGTACTTGTGTTCCACTAAGCGGTCTTGAAGGCGTCTCTTTGTCCGTCCAATGTAGAACACCTTGCACTGTGGACATTCCAATCTATAGATGACATAAGTGGTTTTGCAGTTAATTAAATGCTTGACGTAATACTCCATTTTAGAAGCTGTGTCAACAAAATACATTTTCTGTTCAATATTTCTGCAATGGTTACATTTAAAAGAGCCCTTGGGTTTGTGGTCAAGCCAAGTTTATTGAGAGTCACCCGGAAGATAACTGTGGACAAATTTGTCATTTAGGGTCGGACATCTCTTAATGCTTATGACTGGTGGCTCAGGGAAGACTTGGCGTAGTAACGTATCAATTTGGGTGATTCCCCAATTATTTGTAATGATTCTTTTAATGTTCTCTGCATAAGTGCTGTATTTTGTAACAAATGACACTCTCTCTCGCAACAAGTTCTCTCTGTCAAGTATTCCAGCCCTTATATCTGCATCGTTCAGGACCTGAACACTGTAGCCCCGATTCAAGTAGTGATTCTCCAATTCAGCAGATTTGACACTGTAGTCTGTTTCCTGATCGCAAATTTGGTGGACTCTTTGGAATTGGCCATATGGAATGTTCTCTTTTAGCCTTTTGGGGTGAAAGCTGTCTGCCCTCAGAATGGTATTCCCATCTGTAGGCTTCCTAAAGATTGATGTGTGCAAACAAACCTTTGTCATTTTTACTGATGTCGAGATCCTAAAAATGTATGTTATCCTTTCTGTACTCCATAGTTAGTTTGATGTTAGGGTTAATGTTGTTAAGGTATTGGTGGAAGGAAATAAGTTCATCTTCTGAGCCGGACCAAAACAGGCAAACATCAACAATATAGCTTCCCCACCATATCATCCGGTCAAAGAAATGGTTATCAGAAGGATGCGTCCCCACCATATCATCAGTCAAAGAAATGGTTATCAGAAGGATGCTTCCCCACCATATCATCAGTCAAAGAAATGGTTATCAGAAGGATGCTTCCCCACCATATCATCAGTCAAAGAAATGGTTATCAGAAGGATGCTTCCCCACCATATCATCAGTCAAAGAAATGGTTATCAGAAGGATGCTTCCCCACCATATCATCAGTCAAAGAAATGGTTATCAGAAGGATGCTTCCCCACCATATCATCAGTCAAAGAAATGGTTATCAGAAGGATGCTTCCCCACCATATCATCAGTCAAAGAAATGGTTATCAGAAGGATGCTTCCCCACCATATCATCAGTCAAAGAAATGGTTATCAGAAGGATGCTTCCCCACCATATCATCAGTCAAAGAAATGGTTATCAGAAGGATCCAAAAATGAAATCATTTTCCCATTTACCCAAGTACAAACCAGCGTAGGAAGGGCTGTAAGCTCCCATGGCACACCCTTTGACCTGTTTAGAAATACGGCCCTGAAAGATAAAGGTGTTATGATTAAGAGTCCATTCAGTTAGTGAGAAAATTAATTCTGTAGGAGGCATCTCAGTTTCAGGTCGGGTACTCAAGAACTGGTGCATAGCTGCCAAACCCTGTTCATGTTCAATGGTGGTGTGTAGAGACTCCACACCCATGGTGACTAAAAAGGAAGCTGTACCTATATTGTTCATTACCTTCATTTTGTTCAACACATCTGTGGTATCTTGAAGACAGGCTGGGAGCGACATCAGAAAAGGCTTAATAAAGTAATCAATGTACTTAGAGATGGGTTCTGTCAGACTTTCATTACCACTGATGACTGGTCTGCCTGGGGGATTTTTAAGACTTTTGTGGACTTATGGAAGAAGGTAAAAAGAAGCCAGACTGCCATTGAAAAGACATTTGAACTCAATTCAGTTTTTAGGTCCTCTGTAGGGTTGAAGGTAAGAGATTGGAAGAATTCATCATTGTCTAATTGATGGTAGGCTTCTGTCACATATTTGTCTTCACTCCACACTACTGTAGCGCCACCTTTGTCTACTGTTTTAACCACAAACAGCTATGTTTAGACTATTGTTCATGTTTGCTGTGTTCTAGTGGACTATATTTCTTTCTTATTCTTGACACTTCTCCAGTCATATGTAAGGTTAGAACTACCTATCTAGGCGTTCTGATACTTCTAGCTTGAAGTCAATTGGAGGTGTACCTGTGGATGTATTTCAAGGCCTACATTCAAATTCGGCGGGAACATGGAAAAATGGGGCGGCAGCGTAGCCTAGTGGTTAGAGCGTTGGACTAGTAACCAGAAGGATTGCGAGTTTAAACCCCCGAGCTGACAAGGTACAAATCTGTCGTTCTGCCCCTGAACAGGCAGTTAACCCACTGTTCCCAGGCCGTCATTGAAAATAAGAATGTGTTCTTAACTGACTTGCCTGGTTAAATAAAGGTAAAAAAAAATAAATATATATATTTTTTTTTAAGAAATCAGCCAAGACCTCAGAAAAAAAATTGTGAGGAAACAAGTACAAAAATATCTATATCCAGTAAAACGAGTCCTATATCGAAATAACCTGAAAGGCCGCTCAGCAAGGAAGAAGCCACTGCTCCAAAACCGCTATAAAAACCCAGACTACAGTTTACAACTGCACATGGGGACAAAGATCATACTTTTTGAAGAAATGTCCTCTGGTCTGATGAAACAAAAATATAACTGATTGGCCATAGGGATCATCGTTATGTTTGGAGGAAAAAGGGGGAGCCAAAGAAAACCATCCCAACCGTGAAGCACGGGGGTGGCAGCATCATGTTGTGGGGGTCTTTGCTGCAGGGGGGACTGGTGCACTTCACAAAATAGATGGCATCATGAGGACGGGAAATTATGTGTATATATTGAAGCAACATCTCAAGACATCAGTCAGGAAGTTAAAGCTTGGTCGTAAATGGGTCTCCAAATGGACAATGACCCTAAGCATACTTTCAAAGTTGTGGCAAAATGGCTTAAGGACAACAAAGTCAAGGTATTGGAGTGGCCATCACAAAGCCCTGACTTCAATCCTATAGAAATTCAGAACTGAAAAAGCATGTTCAAGCAAGGAGGCCAACAAACCTGACCCAGTTACACCAGCTCTGTCAGGAGGAATGGGCCAAAATTCACTCAACTTGTCGTGGGAAGCTTGTGGAAGGCTACCCGAAACGTTTGACCCAAGTTAAACAATTTAAAGGCAATGCCACCAAATACTAATTGAGTGTATGTAAACTTCTGATCCACTGGGAATGTGATGAAAGAAATAAAAGCTGAAATAAATCATTCTCTACTATTATTCTGACATTTCACGTTCTTAAAATAAAGTGGTGATTCTAACTGACCTAAAACAGGGAATTTTTACTTGGATTAAATGTCAGGAATTCTGAAAAACTGAGTTTAAATGTATTTGGCAAAGGTGTATGTAAAATTCCAACTTCAACTGTATATAAACTCCGTGCCATTCCATCTAGTACAGGGGACTCCAGCCTTTTTGGAAAAACTACATAGAATGCCCACCCCAACTCACGCCCCGCCCAAACCAAAAATAGAGACATAAAAAAGGAACTAAGGTCAGGGCGTAACAGTACCACCCCAAAGGTGCGGACTCCGGCTGCAAAACCTAAACCCATAGGGAAGGGTCTGGGTGGGCATCTAACCGCGGTGGAGGCTCTGGCGCGGGACGGGGACCCCACTCCACCTTAGTCTTGGTCCACTTAGGTGGCGCCTCTGGAACGGCTCTGGGCGGCTCTGGGGGCTCCGGACTGGCGGGGGCGGCTCTGGCGGCTCCGGACTGGCGGGCGGCTCCGGACTAGCGGGCGGCTCTGGCGGCTCCGGACTGACAGGCGGCTCTGGCAGCTCTGGCGGCTCCGGACTGACGGGTGGCTCTGGCGGCTACGGACTGGAGGCAGACTCTGAAAGGAGAAGACGCAGAGACAGCCTGTTGCGTGGGGCTGCCACAGTGCCCACCTGGCTGGGGAGACCTACAGGAGGCCTGGTGCATAGAGGAGGCACCGGATAAACCGGGCTGTGGGGGAGCACTGGAGCTCTGGTGTGTAGCCTTGGCACCACTCCTCCAGGCTGAATGCCCACTTTAGCCCGGCCCCTCCAGAGTGTAGGCACAGGTCGAACCGGGCTGTGGGGGAGCACTGGAGATCTGGTGCTTACCACTCGCACCTCTCCATTAGGCTCAATGCCCACTTTCGCCCTGGCACGGGTGGAGCGCAGACATAGGACGAACAGCAACCTCCCAGCGCCCCGGAGACACGGCACACAGAGCCGGCGCAGGATACCCTGGGCCGAAATGGTGCACCGGAGACCAAACACGCTGGGCTGGCACAATCCGCCCTGGCTGGATGCCTACTCTCGCATGGCACTTGTGGGGGGCTGGCCTATAGCGCTCCCGGCTATGAGCACGTACTGGCAGCACCGTGCACTTCACCGCATAACACAGAGCCTGACCAGTACTATGCTGCTTCCGGTAAGCACGGGGAGTTGGCTCAGGTCTATCGCCTGACTCCGCCAATCTCCCTGTGTGCCCCCATCCCAAAAATTGGGGGCTGCCTCTCATGCCTGCTTCGCTGCTTTACCTCATATCGCCGGCTCTCCGCTTTTCGCCGTCTCCAGTTCAGCCCCAACCAGCCCCAACCAAACCAAAATAGAGACAGGGCGTGACAGTCACACATTGTCAGTTGTGGTTGCAAGTCCGATTTGCAAATATGTAATTTAATCTCTCAAGTTTGTATCATGATGTGTGAAAGATTTAACAGTGGAAAACTTGCAACTTGACATTTGAACATTTTCAATAAGATTTGCAAGCATAATATATTTTACGAATATGAATATTCTGCTGTGAATCAAAAATACACTTACAGATTTTGAATCTGCGCTCGCTTTGCTTCGCGTTCCTAGGGAACTATGCAGTATTTTGTTTCATTACATGTTATTTCTTACATTGGTACACCAGGTAATCTTAGGTTTCATTACATACAGTCGGGAAGAACTACTGAATATGAGAGCAACGTCAACTCACCATCAGTAGGACCAGGAATATGACTTTCGCGAAGCGGATCCTGTGTTCAACGACGTCGTAAAAGAGGCAAATGAATCGGTCTTCTGGTCAGGCTCCGGAGACGGGCACATCGCGCACCACTCCCTAGCATACTACTCGCCAATGTCCATGTCCAAGCTCAAGACCCTGGGTCTCGACCCCGCCCTGTGCAACTGGGTACTGGACTACCTGACGGATCGCCCCCAGGTGGTGAGGGTAGGCAACAACATCTCCACCCCGCTGATCCTCAACACTGGGGCCCCACAAGGGTGCGTTCTGAGCCCTCTCCTGTACTCACTGTTCACCCACGACTGCGTGGCCATGCACGCCTCCAACTCAATCATCAGGTTTGCCGACGACACTACAGTGGTAGGCTTGATTACCAACAATGACGAGACGGCCTACAGGGAGGAGGTGAGTGCCCTCGGAGTGTGGTGTCAGGAAAATAACCTCTCACTCAACGTCAACAAAACAAAGGAGATGATCGTGGACTTCAGGAAACAGCAGAATGAGCTCTTTCAATCTTGGTTTCATCAGACCAGAGAATCTTGTTTCTCATGGTCTGAGAGTCCTTTATCTCCACATAGGAACTCTGGAGCTCTGTCAGAGTGAACATCGGGTTCTTGGTCTCCTTCCTGACCAAGGCCCTTCTCCCCTGATTGCTGAGTTTGACCGGGTGGCCAGGTCTAGGAAGAGTCTTGGTGGCTCCAAACTTCTTCCATTTAAGAATGATGGAGGCCACTGTGGTCTTGGGGACTTTCAATGCTGCAGAAATGTTTTGGTACCCTTCCCCAAATCTGTGCCTCGACACAATCCTGTCTCAGAGCTTTACGGAAAATTCCTTTGACCTGATGGCTTGGTTTTTGCTCAGACATACACTGTCAACTGTGGGACCTTATATAGACAGGTGCGTGCCTTTCTATATCACGTCCAATTAATTGAATGTACCACAGGTGGACTCCAATCAAGTCGTAGAAACATCTCAAGGATGATCAATGAAAACAGGATGCACCTAAGCTCAATTTTGAAGCCCTATGCACCATAAACTTATCGACTCCTTGAATAAATCCTTGTCAGAGAGACTGATTAGATGGTTTGGCAGGAGGCCCTGGGCCAATGGGAGGTCAGTGGTGAGGGGTTAGTGAATTTACAGACATGAAGATACAACTTGAACCACAGATTAAGGCTACGTTTAAACCAAAATACATGAAACACATCTCCAACGCAGCTGTTTGTTGGGGAATAATGCTATTTCACAGTTTTAGTTGGTTGATGGATAGTCTTTGCAACTATTCTGAAGGGACAGCACAACAAGCCTCAATATCCAGGTCATAAGCATTGACTGTAATACCTGGGTCCTCTGGTTGTCTGGCAACATGTTGCTTTCTCGTGATCTTACTTCCTCTCCACCTGAAATGCAATAACAAAAAAAACTTAAATAACAATAAGCCTTGTCAGTCATTAACTTGGCTAACTAGGCTAATCAAACACTCATGCCAAATTTGCACATCAGCTACATGATACCCAACCAATAGTCTATTTGCATTAAAATTTTGAGGGGCATTTTCCTCGCCAACCTTTTCAGTCACTAATGAATCAATAAACAGGCAATGCAATGAACATAAGTAGTCCTGTCATCGAGAATTATGTTCTCAATGTTCATAAATGATAGAGGAAAATATGTTTGAAATGACTAATTATGTATACATTCCAATCAGAAACTGACTAGTCCAAATGCTATAATGTACTGTCCCTCTTGCTCCCTTTCACAATTGTATATAATGTAGTCAGGGAGTTAAGTAACAATGAAGGTCTGTTCTTTAAGTTCATTCAGTTGTACAAATCTCCAGGTGGTGGGAACGGGCCATCTCCAAAATGGCCGGGAATGTTGATTTATGCTGACTGGCCTTGACTTCGTGCTAATAACGCTGAGGCTTGAGAATTAGAGGGGCCCTCTGTTTGTGAAACGGAACGTTTGGAAAACGCTGACGTCATTTTCAGTTTATAACCTGTGGTAATGTGTGTGAGCATTCAGTACTCATCGAGAATAAATGCTGAACTTGTTTTTTAAGACTGGTCTCTTGCTAATTCATGCAAATGATAAACTTACAACTTATCATGAATTAGAAATGAGTGCGAATTTAATTGGTTTTGGCAATAAAACATAAGGGAATTTAAAATTCCTCTATCAATTTGGTCCTTCGAGCCGGATCTAAATATCTTTATCTGTTATCTGAAGGTAATACGCTGAAAATCGTGCACGGACGAGTTTGACTCGTTTTACTAAAGACCTGACCTCTGAATTGAGGTTAAAACATAAACAGGCCTGCGTATTATCACAGAGGACAGAGAGAGTGACTAGATACAACGAACATTGCTTTCCCAGTCGGCGATAAGGTCAGTATTTTTTATTCTCGATTCTGGGGGGATTTGAGCTCTTTAATTGATGTTCTGAAATTTTCAGAAATCATCAATAATAGGGGCCTTGCTATTCCCACAGGGTTTGTATGACCTTCATACACTTGGTTTTGTATAACCGATATACACTGAAGCAGGTTCGAAAATAACCTGTGGTAATGTGCACTACCGTAAATAAACTAAACTTAATCATGAGAGGTAAAAACGCCCGAGATTAAGACGGGATATTAAAATAGGTACTGGGGGATAGGACGGTGAACTTGTACAAATACTGGGCGTAGAGAGACTGACTGCAAGCGCAAGATAACTGGATTGGTCATGTGAATAGTGGCAGTATTGATCACCGTCCCGATTCAACTAATACTATGGGAAATATCCAAATAAGGAGGAGAGGGAAACTTAAATCTAAAGAAATGAGATAAAAGCCATTCTTTAGACATGACAGTTCCAGGCGAGAGGGAAGTTTAACAAATAGTGGCGTGAGATAACGATTATTAGCGTTCTTTAAAAGCCCTCTGACACAACCGGAAAATACTAGGGCTTTACAAACCCTGGGTTTATGGTTGTAAGGTTAGACCTAATGTTTGTTTCAAAAGTCAAAGCTATTGGTAGGATTTCCATAAAAGAGGAGAGGGAAACTTAAATCTAAAGAAATGAGATAAAAGCCATTCTTTAGACATGACAGTTCCAGGCGAGAGGGAAGTTTAACAAATAGTGGCGTGAGATAACGATTATTAGCGTTCTTTAAAAGCCCTCTGACACAACCGGAAAATACTAGGGCTTTACAAACCCTGGGTTTATGGTTGTAAGGTTAGACCTAATGTTTGTTTCAAAAGTCAAAGCTATTGGTAAGATTTCCATAAAAGAGCTAAATTTAATCATGAGAGATTACGCCAAAAAAGGAAGGATGTTTAGTCGAATAAGGGGGAGAGGGTAACTTAAATCTAATGCGAGAGGGAAATATAACAATTAGCGGCGTGAGATAACGATTATTAGCGTTCTTTAAAAGCCCTCAACCGGAAAATACTAGGGCTTTACAAACCCTGGGTTTATGGTTGTAAGGTTAGACCTAATGTTTGTTTCAAAAGTCAAAGCTATTGGTAAGATATCCATAAAAGAGCTAAACTTAAATCATGAGAAACGCACCCGACCAAGATGGAAAATACATACTGATTATTTTTAAAGGAACACACACATAGGCAGACAGGATAGTAACTAGAAGTAACTAAGTAACGGTAAATTTCAAATTTATAGAACTGCACGCACATAGAATTTAAAATTATATAGAAAGGCATAGATAAGTGATTAGATACCATAGCTACAAAAGAACGGCAAGGATTTATAATGGGTAGTAACACTTCTAAACTGCTTTCTGCAAAGACGGAAGATTACCGTTATATGAAACAGAAAGATAGAAGGAATGTAGATTTCTGTCCTAAATGGGAAAAAGGTATTTTGATGGACGCCTAGATGTCGAAAAGTTAGAACCCCTTCTAAAACAGATACAAAGGGAGCGAGATTAATGAGAATCCTAAACTGAGAGAAAACGTTGGCTGTTTAAATTTGGGCTATTTTCTGTTGTCTAGATGTCGGAGTAACAAATACAATTAACTGTGAAAATGGGTATATTTGCGGAGAGTCTCAGTCAAAATCCATTGTGCTGGTAGGGGAGTGGTGAGTGCGGCCGTCTCACCAACGGTAATCCACGGTTCGGTTCCCGTTTAACTAAAATTGATTTTAGATCGTAATTGACCTATTTGCATGTTTTGCCTGAAAAATACGGTCGCCAGTGTTTGCAAAAGATATAACTGAACATATATTATGTGTTCTAGATAGAATTGATAAAAGAAGTCGTTAAAAAAAACGGCGAAACAATTTCGCTCATATTTCGATGGGAGTCGTAATTAAATAGATGTATCATAGAAGAGAGAGAGTTACCTAAAGTTAAATGGAGGGGATAACGGAGAGATACAATACAATTCCAGCCTGCCTGGACGTTATGGCTATTTATGAATCAATTGACATGAGAAGTTTAACACAAAAACAGGGTACGTTAAATGTTAGGGTAAATTAAATTGAGAAGTTCGGTTGGGTTTACTCTGATTATAATTTAAAACTGAACTCAATCGGAATAGGGAACATATATTTTACAAAGGCGGGCAGATTTGTGTCTATAGCCAAGCAACGGAATTGCTAGACACTCAAATGGGGCTATATAGTGCAACGCTTTTGACTATAAATTAGGTAAGAATAGTTTAATCGTAAGAAGTTGTGATTGTTTTTCTGATTATTGATGTTTGGTTAAGGTAACGCCAGTGAATTTTAACAAAAAAGTAACGTATTCTAAAAACGATCTGGTTTCCGTTCTCATTGCGGGGAACAAAGGAAAAGTCTTATCTTAAAGGGACAGTGCACGGCAATCACAGTGGTTTGAGTGTATGACAGTGGAAAAAATATATATATATATGGTGGGACGACAATTCGAAGAGAGAAAAATAAGTTACATGATACATCAAGAGATTTAAAACGAACGACGTGAAGGGATCATAAGAATTATTGGGTGTCGTTGTAGGAGTAAATGTTTGGGTTAAGGGGACTTCCCTGTTCCCAGAGACAAGGCATTTTAAAGGCTTACACTCACTAATGCTGGTCTGAGTTGTAATTAGACAAGTGAATAACGTATTGGGAATAGAGTTGTAATTAAAATACTAAGTCAAAGACGAGACAGGTATTTAGAGCAAAATGGATTCTAAATGATAACAAAGAGACAATTATGATTTATGCCCATCAAAAAGCTTTTATAAAATTGGCGAATTTGGAGATGATTGGTTGGGGTGGTAAATTATAATTCAGGATTTGAACAGATGTGAAAAATTAGGTTTGGTTAATCGAACAAGAATGATTTACAATTAATTTGAAGTCGCTACGAATTGGCAGATTGAGTGCTTGATGATGACGTCACTAGCGCGACACTTTTGTCACCAGAAAACTGACAATAACGGAGCAAACTGTATGGCTATTAGAGTGTGTATCGAGGCTTCGAGTAAACCTTTCAGAAGTTGAGATAAAAGTTTTTGTTTATTTGGTTATTGGTTATAGTCAATTTTTGGGTTTGATTTAACTTAGTTGAACAGTGTTTTCTGGCGAGTTTAGGTAGAACTCTTTGTTCCGGAACGGATGAAAGTTACCCAAGATAAGTAAATTAAAGGAGCCATGAGAGAATGCGAATGCATATTTATTAAATATCGGGGATTAAATTACGAATTCCTTACACTGTGAAATGTATGACATTTGCGGCAGAGAGAAAAAGTAATTCATTGGATAATAATGTTATCGGGTTAATTGTATCGAAAGGTAGCATGGTCATTTAAGTAAACATATCCGTAGACGATGTTTAAAACTTATGATTAATGATTTGAGTCAAAGGGGAATTATCATTAGGTTTAGTTATAGTTCACCTATTGAGTTTCTGATTCGAAATAGCATTAGGGAATGATAGTTAGGGGTGAGGTGGCTCACTTTAGAGGCCTCCTGGGATTATAACTTTGGGGAGAGATAAGCTTTAAAAAGGTCTGCAAATTATACACATGGAACAACTGTTAGAACTGTTTGTTTAGTGCAAGGGTATTTTAGAGGCAGGCTCACATATGGAACCTTATGAGATGTTTTTTTTTATGGGTTTGAATTATACAGGTGACTATTTCTATTCAAAAGATAAAGGGTTCTTTATGCCTAATATGGTATGACCTTTTGACCTTGTCATGACTGGCTCCCAAGGTCTGATCAGCCTTGGGGGAGAGTCATTTGTATAATGAATGGGGTCATATTGAGTTACTAGTATTAAGGTAAATTCATTAGAAATGAAGCAGTTTTGGTTGAGGGTTAGAATTACTGTTTGAACCGCAAATGAGAAAGTGGTTCAGGATTCTGTCTTATAACATTAGCTGTGAAGTTTTTTGAATGGGCAATTAGGGATTTGGTATTGTAACAGAGAGAAAGTCATATTTATCATTGAGAATAAATAGTGGAAGATAACATATTTAGAGCCAACAGGGCAGGGAAGAAATTGAGATATTTTTGTTTGGTTTTAACACTCGGTTACAGGAGTGTCAAAAGACGGGAGACATTACCTGTGTAATAGGGGAGGGTGTCCGTATGATAACCAACTTGGGACAGTTTTGGGACTGGAGAAAGGGGATCCCACAAAGGTGGATAGGCTTTCCATGATATGGGGGAAACCTGGGAGTACTGTTGAACTTTGTAAAGGTGATGAAATCCTACTAACCATCAAAACTATTAAGCTCTCTGATGCAGGCACTTGCACCCCCGGACTACAAAGGACCGGGACAGACACGGTGGGTGTGTTTTCTATTAAGGTACTGCCAAAACCGGAGGTCTCAGACGGACCGGGGCCAGACACACTCCTCTATCACCCCTGGACCGAACCTGTCACCACTATGCTAAAAATCCCATTCAGGTAATTAATGTTAGACTATTCAGCTATTGATCAATGAGGCACGGAGACTGGTTTTGATGGTAGGGACAATTTGTGGCTGTCTTATACAGAATGGACTTGCTTAGAATATGCTTCTTGCTAGTCAGGGGGAGTCTACAAAATGTTCAGTGAACAATGTTGTACGTATATCCCTAATAACACCAGTCCAGATGGTAGTATATCTAAGGGCCTTAAATGGACTTGATGCACTATCTGCTGAGATGAGGACCATGGCGGGGGTAGAGGAGTCTGACTGTACACCCTGGTTGGGAGACTGGTTTGGTAAGTATACCGGTATGGTGGTTACTGGATTTCTGACCCTAATTCCTGTATTATTTACTGACTGAGGATGACCCATGTATGTTTGTTCTCCCTGTCGTGAAGGGTGGCATGGTGCCCACCTGATGCTGGATAAGAATAGCTGAGAGGACCAGATGGGTTATAAGAATGCTTTGTTCTGCTTTACTCTGTTTTCCAGGACCAAAGTTTTATTCCACACTTTGCAACACATATTAAACCCATGTTATTGTCGGATAGAATACTGAGGGTCCCCAAGGAGAGGGCTTGTTAGTGTAGGAAGGATTTTTAATATGGTTAGCATCTATTAGATTATACGTTTTTAAATAGTATTATATTTAACAGGAATATAGGACATCTATGAGGAGTTAGGATTATTGTTGGGATTAAGATAGATTGATTAAGGAATTTGGAGAAAAGCCGCTCATAGACATTTTTTTTTCTAAAAGAGGGTCCATGGGTTTGTAGTTCCCATGTAGTTCAAATTTGGAAAACATGAGAAACATACAGAGGAGCCCTCCCACGCACCGCAGAGACCTTGAAGGTGGGAGAGCAGAGAAGTTAGAGGGGGGCCAGGAAGAGCAAAGATAACATAGTGGGTAAATAAGTTTCTAAATGGGTCAGAATGGGAGCTGTAGATAGAGGAGGTATTTGGCATAAAGGGAATCTACCTGTTTTACCTAAGTCACTGTTTAAATATGCTGCTGTATTGATACATGGGCAAAGCCATGTATCAACAGGGGGGATGGTAGGAATGGTTAAACAGCACTTTGTAGCATATGGAATAACTAACTATTTTAAAAACTTTTGCTCACGGTGTACTATATTGAATTAACTAAGAGTGAAAACAAGAAGTGGTGTTTAACAATAATTGATAAATATACCAAATGGGTAGAAGTGTTTCCTACATCCTCAGCAGACGCAGAAACAGTGGCTAGAGCATTATGTCAGGAGATAATTCCGCGATTTGGATTACCAGAAGTAATTGAGCATATAGGTCAGAAATTGGATATAAATATGAAGAAACATAGTTCTTATCACCCCCAAAGCGCTGGCCTTATCGAGAACATGAATCGATCGGTAAAAGGTTGATTAAGGAAAACACACCTAAGTACTGGAATGAACGGGATAAAATGCCTGCCCATAGTGTTAATGACTATTAGAATAACCCCTGATAGGGAGGGGCTATCTCCATTTGAGAAGGTTTTTGGTAGACCCTATAGAATGCCCCAATTAGGGCGATTAGAAATAGAAAGCAGTATGGTGGGACACATGAGGAGGTTGTTCATTAATCAAACACGTATGTCAAAAGTTTTATGCCCAGCAGGAGAATTAGAGGGAGGTGGCACACGAGATTCAACCAGGAGACTGGATCTGGATCCAATCATTGAAGAAAAAAACTGGAAGCAGCCTCGGTGGGAGGGACCATTCCAAGTACTACTGGTGACTGCCTTCGCGGTGAGAATAGCCGAAAGAGCTACCTGGGTACATGTCACACATTGTAGGGGGGTGAGTCATACTGGCACTGTCGAGCGGTCACAGGGGAAGGAGAGGAACCGTGACCCATATGGAACGGGGTCAAACTCCTTCTGAAGATTCCCTATACCTGACCTTTCCCCAGCTGTGAGCGTTCATAGAAGTGAAGTGATGGCTTGGCCTCTGGCTGTTGATATGTTCTCGGGGAGAGGGTGGGGCTTCACGTGTGCACTGACCGTCCTGAGCTGTTTTATTGTGGGGGCCATATTCCTGATTCACCATGATCCCCGGAAAGTGCCAAAGAGGATAATTTGACTCATGTGCTAGATGAGGGAAATGGGATGTTACCTAAGATTCTCTGAAGGTCACTGAAACAAAATAGTAAGGAAGTGAGGGTGGAATTGGGCAAGGATCTCTCAGTAGAATTTTGTGTAGATCAATTGGGGTCATTCACCCCTTGGCAGTCTAGAACCATGGGACTCTATGGGAAGTATTTGTGTAAATCACCGTGTAAGTCGTGGAACCAGGTCATAGCTCACACTGAAAGGGATGGCTATGTAAACCCATACACTCAATTTGGGACCAGGTAAAGTATAGTAAGGGAATGGCATGTATGGTAAAGCTGTTCATGAAAGCAGGAATGCCAAGTAATGATAGCTGTATTGATTTACACTATTTATATCCCCAGGTTCCATTTAAATCAAGACTTCCTCCCTTTACCGTGACGAGAGGAGAATATTACTGTTTGGCCAGATACAGTACACACGGGAAATACGTGGGGGAAGTTGGTACCTGCAATAAGACAGAGAATATTACCACTGACGAGACCATGTCTGATTTGACAGGCTGGTTGAACTCTGGAGATTTCAAAATGTTGAAGGTGGCCAGGGCTGACATCTGGTGGTTGTGCGGGGGAATGAATTTGTGGTCGGTATTACCGACTGATTGGACTGGGCTATGCGCTCTAGTACATTTAGGAATGCCTTTTACACTCATACAACACCAAGACGTGAAGTTAGCCAAAACGAGAGAGATGCTCCATCTGGGTCTTTTGACGACAGTATATATTGATAACATTGGGGTTCCACGAGGTGTGTAATTATAGTTATGGTAATCAACAGCGCTTTAGCAGGAATACCAAAGGTGTTGTTAAAGGTTTTGTAGAACAGACTGAAGCAATCAGCTGGAAGACCTGACAGAATAGAATTGCATTAGATAAAAGGAGGAAGTGGGCGTGATAATCAGGACCATGTCTTACATCCCAGGTAGCACGGCTCCGGACGAATCAGTGCCCGAAGCCTCAGCTGGTTTGACCACCCTGGCTCACGGGTTGGCAGAAACTCTGGGGTGGATACTTCTCTGAACTAAATTGGGTAGACAGTATTTATGGAAAAATTTGGTGTTTTGGGCTGTATCAACCTGTATGACTGTTTTAATTTTATGCGGCTGTTGTCTAATTCCCTGTGTGCGAGGCCTTGTTTCCAGGACTCTGGAAAGATCAATGACCCAACGGATGGTGCGTTATGGGCCGATTCCAGATTCTGACCTGTGGAGTACTGAAGGCATGTCTACAGAGGAAGTGGATGAATCCGGATCTGTCATTTGTGGGGAATTTATGTTTGATGAGAATAGTGTTGAGATGAAGGGGAATTTGTTTCAATGATTAAACTGTTTTTTTTAAATAAAGATTGTAAAAAGAAAAACAAAAAAGAATCCTGGAAGGAAGAGTTATGATTCTGATGTAGATTTAAAAACAGTTGGAGTTAAGGTTAGAATTGATTAATGAAATGTGGAGAGTTGGATAAACATAATTGATTTGTTGATTATTTGTCTATTCATATGATAATCTGATAAACCTCTATAAAAAGGTTAGATAAGTTCGTTTATACTTTCATTTTTTATGATTAAATAAAGCTAGATGTAGAATTGAATGTATAATATTTGATCAAAGGGAGGATTGATAGAGGAAAATATGTTTGAAATGACTAATTATGTATACATTCCAATCAGAAACTGACGAGTCCAAATGCTATAATGTACTGTCCCTCTTGCTCCCTTTCACAATTGTATATAATGTAGTCAGGAAGTTAAGTAACAATGAAGGTCTGTTCTTTAAGTTCATTCAGTTGTACAAATCTCCAGGTGGTGGGAACGGGCCATCTCCAAAATGGCCGGGAATGTTGATTTATGCTGACTGGCCTTGACTTCGTGCTGATAATGCGGAGGCTTGAGAATTAGAGGGGCCCTCTGTTTGTGAAACGGAACGTTTGGAAAACGCTGACGTCATTTTCAGTTTATAACCTGTGGTAATGTGTGTGAGCATTCAGTACTCATCGAGAATAAATGCTGAACTTGTTTTTTAAGACTGGTCTCTTGCTAATTCATGCAAATGATAAACTTACAACTTATCATGAATTAGAAATGAGTGCGAATTTAATTGGTTTTGGCAATAAAACATAAGGGAATTTAAAATTCCTCTATCAATAAACCAATTCAATTAAACTAAGTCTGCTCATCAGGATTTGTAAGAAACTGATTGAAATGAAACAGAAGGAGGCCCAGCTAAAATAGTCAATAAGGTTTATTCACGAGAGCGCTGGTCTGTTGTACAAAACCAGTCATTTTATACTGGCTTCTTACGCACATACGTTCACCACACAAACATTAGGTCCTATGCACACACATTCACACTAACATACGCACACACATTCACACTAACATTAGCACACAATGTCCTGCTACCCAGCCGACAAAGATTAAGGACCGTGAGAATCACTCCCTGTCCTTTCCCAAATCTCTCAGTGGCCCTAGCCAAGGATGGCACCGAATCTTGCTCAGACAGTATGTGTTTAAGACACTTTAGAGACTATACATTTATTGATTATAATTGTATACATTCTAATCAATTCCATACAGTTATGTGGTTTCAGGGTGGAATATTCCAATCATTCAATTAACAGATAAATCCCATTAACGTTGACAAAAAGTGTTCAAAAGTCAGTAACAAGTCTTTAAACTATAGCTAGCGAATCAAAGTTTTATTTTTTAGAAACCTAGCTAACATTAGCTACTCTGCAGTAATGATGGTGGGAGTTAGCTAGCAGTTTCAATTTAGCTAGATAGCTAGCTAAGTAATGGCCTTTATTTAATCTTTAGCAACAGATGGTTAACTAGCAAATATATGCATTTTCCCTTCGCATCTAAAGCTGCCTGATAAAGCTAGCCAGTTGATAATAAAGTTGATAATAAGCTGGGATGAATAGCGTCTGTCAATGCAATGGCTGGTCTTGAATTAGTCTGAAATGTACCATTATATGATAAGCAAACTACTGTCATGCATTTTCACACAAAAGAAAGATGTACCCAGAAGAAAGAGACGATTGCTTTCAATTATATTGTTTTGGTTTTATTTACCTCATCCTCACTTGCTCATGTGTGTAGTTACTTCCTGAGATTTGATTAATGGAACAATCCAGCCAATGGTTATGGCTGTGGTTTTGGCAGAGGGAACTAATTGGTTAGCAGTAAAACGTCTTTCCCCCAGAGCTGCTCTCTCATGTTGTGTGAAGGTTCGGGAGACAGGCGCAGGAATGCATAATAGGGGTTTTTATTGACCCAAATTACAGCGTGCCATGTAAAGGCATGGGGACGAAGACCAAACAAACACTTATACAAAACACAGGGTTGAAACCCAAACAAAAAGAGCGAGGAGTACCTAAAATAAATACACGGGGCGAGATCCGTAATCATGTATGCACCATCCAAACGGCACGAAAGTCAAAACAGCACAGGTACTCACAAGCACAACGGACATGGGAACAATAATCGACAGCCCAATGGTGAAACAAAGGGCACATTTATACAAATGCAATCAGTGAGGAATTGGAACCAGGTGTGCGTAATGACACAGTTCAGTGCCTAGAAGCTGGTGACGTAGACCTCCGAAACTGGTGCACGGAATGAGCAACAGTACCGGAGGGATCCGTGACAAGCTCAAATCCTAAACGTAGCCCTTTCCTGTTTAAGCAGGACAATGCACAAAGCAAGGTCCATACAGAAATTATTTGTCGTGATCGGTGTGGAAGAACTTGACAGGCCTGCACAGAGCCCTGAATTGGAACGCTGACTGCCATCCAGGCCTAATCACCCAACATCAGTGCCCAACCTCACTAATGCTCTTGTGGCTGAATGGAAGCAAGTCCCTGCAGCAATGTTGCAACATCTAGTGGAAAGCTTTCCCAGAAGAGTGGAGGCTGTTAAGGCAGCAAAGGGTGGACCAATTCCATATTAATGCCCATGATTTTGGAACGAGATGTTCAACGAGCAGGTTTCCACATACTTCTGGTCATGTAGTGTTTATCATGCTAAAGCAGTCAAACATAATATAAAATACTAAAGCTAAGCAGTCGACCGTAATATACCACAACAAAGCAGCTGAACATAGCATATCATTCTAAAACAGTTCAACATAATATATCATACTAAAACAGTCAAACATAATATATCATACTAAAACAGTCAAACACAATATATCATACTAAAGCAGTCGAACATAATATATCATACTAAAACAGTCAAACATAATATATCATACTAAAGCAGTCGAACGTAATATATCATACTAAAGCAGTCGAACGTAATATATCATACTAACCAGTCAAGATGTAGAATACTATATGTCCTACAATTTGTATTATATTGTACAACTGCTATTACGTTGGTATGTCAATTTAATGTAACCTAACGCAAAGTAACATATCATACTAAAAGGAGTGGCTTGGATTTTGTAAAATATAATACGATTTTGTCTGAGACCAGGTTGCTCTTTACTAAAGCCAAGCTGGGGCTTTTTTTTCATTCAGTACCACTGAGTTAGAGGTTTCAGTTGATTGAACATTTCTTAGCTTGTTTGTAGACATTCCTTGGGTTTAGAACACATTTCTTTTTATTTAGTAAAATAAATAATTTCCATAGGCAAAAAAACATATAAAGCTGTTGTTTTGACCAGCGAATGGACATGTGTTTATAGTAAGATAGGGGGCAATTTCCTCAGGCTTCGGGGGTTAAACCCAATTATTTGTATGTATGCTAGATGACTGATAGGGGGCGCTGTTTTGAAGCCACTGCACCTCCGTCTTCGCACTCAACCACCGTTGTACATTTTTTTGGGAAGCTATCGAAATGCATTTATTAATGTTTACGTTTGTTTTTGCCACATGTATTATATTATAGATACCTTAATCCATACTATATTATTTGAGCTAAACATAAATAATTTTTGTTCTTAAAGTATATCTTTTTTAAAGTTCTAATGTTACTTTTCCCACTACAACAACTAAAAATACTTAAATACTTGTAATTTTGTCATTGCAACATTTAATTCATTTCTATGGAGGACTGCTTCTTCTGGGGGGTACCAATATGGCTGGCCAGTGGCTTCAAAGAATTTCATTGGCCAATACATAGCATCAGCAATCCAAGGTTTATATATATCATTGGTAAGCCCTTGTTGTGTTTCGAGGGAAGAGCAGTAGAATAACCCTGGCTTTAACAAGAGCCTGTACATCCCAACCCTTTATGTTTTGATATTGATTTCTCTCCGCCACTTAGCAGTAGTGGTGCCATAGTCATCAGAGGCATGAGACAGAACAGTGGTGGTTGCCAAGCTGCCCTAGGCTGTTGTCATTCCCAGTTGGTGTGACCCGGCGATACCCAACACTTACCCCATGGTTATCATAACACCCTCAGGCCTGCCCACACTGGCCACTGGTCAACACACACACACACATACAACGTGTACACCAGCGGACGGCTCATAATAACGGCAGGAATGGAGTGAATGGAATGGTATCAAACACCATTCCATTCACTCCATTCCAGCCATTACACTCCATTCCAGCCATTATTATGAGCCATCCTCCCCTCAGCAGCCTCCACTGACGTACAGTCGTGGCCAAATGTTTTGAGAATGACACAAACATAAATTTTCACAAAGTCTGCTGCCTCAGTTTGTATGATGGCAATTTGCATATACTCCAGAATGTTATGAAGTCCCTCTTTGCCATGCAAATTAACTAAATCCCCCCAAAACATTTCCAATGCATTTCAGCCCTGCCACAAAAGGACCAGCTGACATCATGTCAGTGATTCTCTCGTTAACACAGGTGTGAGTTTTGACGAAGACAACGCTGGAGATCACTCTGTCATGCTGATTGAGTTCGAATAACAGACTGGAAGCTTCAAAAGGAGGGTGGTGCTTGGAATCATTGTTCTTCCTTTGTCAATCATGGTTACCTGCAAGGAAACACGTGACGTCATCATTGCTTTGCACAAAAAGGGCTTCACAGGCAAGGATATTGCTGCCAGTAAGATTGCACCTAAATCAACCATTTATCGGATCATCAAGAACTTCAAGGAGAGTGGTTCAATTGTTGTGAAGAAGACTTCAGGGCCCCCAAGAAAGTCCAGCAAGCTGAAGTTGATTCAGCTGCGGGATCGGGGCACCACCAGTACAGAGCTTGCTCAGGAATGGCAGCAGGCAGGTGAGAGTGCATCTGCATGCACAGTGAGGCAAAGACTTTTGGATGATGGCCTGGTGTCAAGAAGGGCAGCAAAGAAGCCACTTCTCTCCAGGAAAAACATCATGGACAGACTGATATTCTCCAAAAAGTACAGGGATTGGACTGCTGAGGACTGGGGTAAAGTAATTTTCCGGGCATCCGTAAAAAAGCTTCTCCGGAGAAGACAAGGTGAGTGTTACCATCAGTCCTGTGTCATGCCAACAGTAAAGCATCCTGAGACCATTCATGTGTGGGGTTTCTTCTCAGCCAAGGGAGTGGGCTCACTCATAATTTTGCTTAAGAACACAGCCATGAATAAAGAATTGTACTAACACATCCTCGAGAGCAACATCTCCCAACCATCCAGGAACAGTTTGGTGACAAACAATGCCTTTTCCAGCATGATGGAGCACCTTGCCATAAGGCAAAAGTGATAACTAAGTGGCTCGGGGAACAAAACATTGATATTTTGGGTCAATGGCCAGGAAACTCCCCAGACCTTAATCCCATTGAGAACTTGTGGTCAATCCTCAAGAGGCGGGTGGACAAACAAAACCCCACAAATTCTGTCAAACTCCAAGCCTTGATTGTGCAAGAATGGGCTGCCATCAGTCAGGATGTGGCCCAGAAGTTAATTGACAGCATGCCAGGGCGGATTGCAGAGGTCTTGAAAAAGAAGGGTCAACACTGCAAATATTGACTCTTTGCATCAACTTCATGTAATTGTCAATAAAAGCCTTTGACACTTATGAAATGCTTGTAATTATACTTCAGTATTACATAGTAACATCTGACAATAATATCTAAAGACACTGAGGCAGCAAACTTTGTGAAAATGTATAATTGTGTCATTCTCAAAACTTTTGGCCACGACTGCGCACACACACACACACACACACACACACACACACACACACACACACACACACACACACACACACACACACACACACACACACACACACACACACACACACACACACACACACACACACACACACACACACACACACACACACACACACACACACACACACACACACACACACACACACACACACACACACACACACACACACACACTGCAGTATTAGTGACTGATCAGCCCTTCAGATTACATGTCTGAGTGCCAGGGCTGTGTGAGAGTGTGGATGTGATTCCCTGCCCTTGGTTTGTTATCCACCATATGGCATTCCCAATCAGTCCCCTCTCCTGATGCTGTGTCAGGACCAGGCAGCCCAGCACTGACAGGCTCACCAGAGGAGACACTCCAAAGCTCTGAGCCTGAGCTCTAGGGATTTATGCTCCGCCATGAAGCAGATGAAGCAAATGTCAGAGATGCTTTTGAAAAGGAACTAAATGTCAGAAGGGCTGTATGGGTATTAATCATCTAGTTTACTAATTTGCTAGACATGGAGAATATGAACAAAAAGAAGATGCTGGCGTTCTCGTATTTTAATATGTAAATCTATGACGCAGGTTTGTCATTGCTGACGCAAACAGAGGGATGCCTGAGTCAGACGTTGCTGCAACTACTGTAATACTAACAGATCACCGTCCCGTGGTGTGTTGGCTTAGATGTCATAATACTGTACTACCTTTACAGTGTTTGATTAGTAGTACTTTGTGTGTTTGTTTGCATATAGGAGGCGTTGTGTATGTATTTTGCTGTCTGGGTTGAGCGGTGGTCTTTACTGGAGCTGTGCTCTGGGTTTGCTCTGTGGTGCAGTGCAGTGCTGAACCTCCAGCTATATAACATACACCATCTGATAACACTTCCAGTATTCTCCACAGGGGGCGCCATTGGTCAGTGAGTAGCAGTCAGACAGCAGGTTGAAACACTTCTCCCACTGCAACATTCCTTTTTTCTGCCCTCTCAATTACATTTTCAGTCACGTCGTCGGATTAAGATAACAGATTAATTGAAAAATCATATTTTCTTTATCAGAAGTTGGCCTACAGGTTTACAGTGATTCAAATTATTGTGGGCACTTGGGTGACTGGTTAGGCTAGGAGGTTGACTTGGTGAACAGGTGAACCACGGTTAGATGGTTAGATGGAATCAAGAAATAACAAGAATGGAATCCTCTTCAGTCTCACTCATGGTGAGGTTTATTATATTCAGTGTGTGTGTGTGGTTGGTTCTTTTCACACACTCAAAGGAAATAAAAGTATTAATTGTTTCTGGGTAAGATGGCATGGATCCAACAACAGGTGAGAAGGTGGAGTTCAATGCCAGCAATGACAGACATTTTTAAATCGCAGGAGCACTGGCAGCTCTTAAAGGGCCTGTATCCCATATTGGCCTTTGGAGCACAGGTTCTGCTGGGCCTTTCATACAGTGATAACACAAATGGAGGTAGTGTCTCATTAACCAGTCCCTCTTTTATTCTGTTGGGGCTGGTGTACTGTTCTCTGTCAGTGCTGACCCCTCTCTGTCCTGTACCCCCTGTATCATCAATGCTTACACTCTCCACTAGATGGGGTCAGTTACTCTGCACTACTCATAATTTTAGTCCCTGACTGTAATGGGAGAGAGGGGTAACACAATGAACACCACCCTCTGCAATTGGAACCTGAACTTCCTTATGGGCAGACCTGAGGTGGTAGGCAACAACACCTCTGCCATGCTGACTTTCAGCACGGGGGCCCACCAAAGGTGTGTGCTTAGTCCCCTCCAGTACTCCCTGTTCACCCACAACTGTGTGGTCAAACATGACACCAACACCCTCATCAAGTTTGCTGACGACACGATGGCAGAAGGCCTGATCGACAACAATTATGAGAAAGCCTACATTGAGGAGGTTTGAGCTCTGGCAGAATGGTGCCAGGTCAATGACCTCTTCCTTCACGTCAGCAAAACCAATGAGCTGATCGTGGACTATAGGAAGAATAGGGGGGAGCATGCTCCCATCCACATTGACAGGGCTGCAGCAGAGAGGGTCAAAAACTTCAAGTTCCTATATGTACATACATATCACTGAGGACTTAACATCCCATCACACGGATACAGTCATAAAGAATACGGAGCAGCGCCTCAGGCAGCTGAAGAGATTTGGCATGGCCCTTCCGATTGTCTGGAACTTATACAGATGAACTATTGAGAGCATTATGTCTGGCTGCATCACCACATGGTACAGCCACTGCACCGCCCTCAGTCATAAGTCTCTACAGAGGGTGACGTGGATGGCCCAGTACATCACTGGGGGCGAGCTCCCAGCCATCTACTACCAGACAGTGTCTGAGGAATTTTTGGGGGTCAAAGACTTCAACCATGGACTGTTCTGCCCGCCACCGTCTAGGAAGTGGTACCGTAGCATCAGGTCTCAAACCAACAGGCTCCGGGACAACTCCTACCTTCAAGCAATAAGACCGCCAATGAACAGCTAATCTAGGTTTGACTTCCTACACCCATCTGCACTGACTATATACACACTCATAGATTCTACCCACACATACAGTGACACTCTCACCCCCCCCCAACACACACAAATGCACACACACACAGTGAAGCTTATACACACACACAAACACTCTCACACACAACAACACATACACTTACACAATCACCATATTTGCTGCTGTTACTATTTATTATATTTATCCTGTTGCTCAGTAACATAATTAAGCTCAAACAATTATATTGTGTTATTTTGAAATACATTTTCTTAATATCATAATGTTTCTTAAGACCTGCCTAAACAAACAAATGTATTTATTTGTGTTGGTGCATACTAAAAGGATTTATGTGACTGTTAAAATGTAGATGCCCCAAGGGCACTGCATTGGCAGTATCACGTTTCAGGGAAGACCCAGACGCAGACAGTGTCGAAGTAACAAACGTTTATTACTAGAACAAGGGGCAGGCAAAACAATGGGTCAAGGGCAGGCAGAGGTCAGTAATCCAGATCAGAGTCCAAAAGGTACAGAACGGCAGGCAGGCTCAGGGTCAGGGCACGCAGAATGGTCAAAACCGGGAAAACAGGAACTAGAAATAGACAGGAGCAAGGGGAAAACCGCTGTAGGCTTGACGGACAAAACAAACTGGCAACAGACTAACAGAGAACACAGGTATAAATACACTGGAGATAATGGGTAAGATGGGCGACACCTGGAGGGGGGTGGAGACAAGTACAAAGACAAGTTAAACAGATCACGGTGTGACAGGCAGCTAAAGTAGCACTGTAGACAGAAGGCAATAACACCAGACCTGTTCATCTATATGATTCTGCAGAATAGTGAGCTACTATCAGATGAGGGGATGCTTTTGCAGGAGAAAGAGAGGAGGGGAGGGAGAGAGAGAGAGAGTGAGACCAGGTAGAGTGTGAAGGAGAAATGTAGCAGCACAATGAGAGGGTTCAATGTTCGAAAGACCTTAAAACACATCCTTGATACAAGGCAAAGTCATTTGATTCACTGAATACAAATTTAATTTTCATGCGAGGGACTTAATTTCCTCCTCTCTAAGGAAGAAACTTGTATGCAAATTTGGTTCAGCATAATTCATTATTCTGCAGTAATGGTAAGACATTTTGGTAGAGGGTGAGAAAGTTAGAGAGGGAGAATGAAGAAGAATGCAAGAAAAAGAAGAGAAAGAAGAGAATGGGAGAGAGAGAGAGAGAGAGAGAGAGAGAGAGAGAGAGAGAGAGAGAGAGAGAGAGAGAGAGAGAGAGAGAGAGAGAGAGAGAGAGAGAGAGAGAGAGAGAGAGAGAGAGAGAGAGAGAGAGAGAGAGAGAGAGAGAGAGAGAGAGAGAGAGAGAGAGAGAGAGATTCAACAATGTCAGTGATGCTGGTGAGATGGAATCATGTGTTTGTGCCAATGACTGTCGCACTGCCCTCCAGGGGTCCATACAACAGGGCAGTATGAGATAATGAAAGAAGCAAAAATCTCCCTCTATTGAATTGAATTCCAACATCTTACCTCTCTCCCCTTCCTCTCTCCTTCTCTCCATTCCCTCCTGCAATAGTTAATTTGCTCTGAAATGATCAATGAATTAAGACAGAAAGATCTCCCTATCTGTGTGTGCATGTGCATGTGTGTGTGTGTGTGTGTACTGTATTTGTGTGCTGCATGTGATGAACAGAGTCAGGGACAGAGAGATGTTAAAGGATCTGTTTTGCCTGCATCAGCAGCATTGCAGGGGGAGGAGAGAGAGGGAGAAGAGAGAGGGGGAGGGGTGGTTTGGAAAGTGAGAGCAGAGGGTTCGCTCGAAAAACGACCGTAGCGATACCAGTGAACAGGTGCAACCTCCGTCAGTCCCCCTCTCTGCATGCTACACAAACACATACTGACTGACGCCTGCACATGTTTAGATATACACACACTTTGACCATGATACAGAAGTAGCTTCTCTCTCTGCTGTCCATATGGTGCCCCTCTAGTGTACATGAGAGAGAGATTGAGAGAAGAGACGAAGAGAGAGTGACCAAGGAAAGGAGAGAAAGAGAGAGCGGGAGAGAAAGCTTGAGCTTGTAGCAGGCTTGCTGGTGTTATTACTGCAGCTCAGAGTGTGATATAGAATGATCTGTTATTGCACACATAAGCACCACACTCACACACACACTCACTCACACACACACACACACACACACACACACACACACACACACACACACACACACACACACACACACACACACACACACACACACACACACACACACACACACACACACACACACACACACACACACACACACACACACACACACACACACACACACACACACACACACACACACACACACACACACACACACACACACACATTGCGACAGACAGCCTGTATGGGTACCAATGGAGGGAGGGGGAGCAATGAGATAGAGAGGGAGGGGGAGCAGCAATACAGAGAGATGGAGAGGGAGGGAGCAGCACAGTGAGCAAGTGAGAGAGAGGCAGTTTTTTTACGTGTGTTTTTTATGTTTTTGTGTGACTGTGCTGCACTGCTGAAGAGGAGGAGGCAGAGTGTGAACACGCTCTCTCAGACGCTGCAGGGCCATACGAAGGAACACACACCGGCACCATCAGCGTCAGGGTCTGCCCGCGGCAGGCAGGACCTCCAGCACTGCAGCCTCCCAGCTCCCCAGCCCCAACCCAGGACCTCCAGCACTGCAACCCCCAAGCCCCAGCCCCAACCCAGGACCTCGCCAGGCCTCTACCACCTTCATCTCCACAGACAGTCGTCTCAACCAGGCTGAAATATGGCACAAGCCGCCAAACATCTCGTGAAGAACAAGGAATTAAAAATCCAGCTCGAGGCGGAGCGCCTGCAGAAGGAGGAGGAGAAGGCCAAGAAGAGGAACCGATCGCGGGATAAAAAGCGCAAGGTAAGGGGTCCACTCAAAGGGGGTCGGAGGGGGTGGGAAGGGGGAGAGATGGAGAGGGGGGCAGGAGGGAGAGAGACACCCCCCTTCTTTCTCTCTCATGCTAAGCTCTGATCAAGGGTGCTGGGGCACACATGGACATATACTGATGCATTTCTACAGTGTGTGCACAGTGGCACTGGCAGACATGTACTGTGCATACAGACATGAGGAAACTGTAAACACACTGCATGCTCTCCTACTCCTCTTCCTGCTTTACTGACTGTCCTGTGGCAGAACTGTCCTATGGGTCTGTCTGGTACTCTACCTCTTTCTCTCTCTTCTCTTATCTCTCTGTCGCTCTCCATTTATCTCTCTCTCTCTCTCTCTCTCTCTCTCTCTCTCTCTCTCTCTCTCTCTCTCTCTCTCTCTCTCTCTCTCTCTCTCTCTCTCTCTCTCTCTCTCTCTCTCTCTTTGTCTTCACACTGCAGCGTATTTGTGTCAATGAGCAAGATTTCACTGCCGATCCACTCAGTGGTAACTTCAAAATGACAGGATTGAGAGAGGACATGTTTTTGTGTCCCTCTCTTTCCTCATCCTCTTCTTTCTACCTCTCCTTTAAGAACCTTTGTAATGACTGCTGACTAAGGAGTAATACATACCTGCAGGCTTTTCTCATACTGGAACCTTGTGCACAGCGCTGCCAGAGCTGGTGGCTGTTGTCGCACTAGTGGCACTCGCCTCAAACATTACATCTCTGCTTCATCAATTACTGGCTGCATCAGCGGTATATTTCATGATGACTGGGACAGCAGGAAATGCCGACTTAGCACTTTTACATCACATTTCACTTAGTTTCATGAATGAAAATGAGCAGTTATCAAAGCCATTGATGAGCATCGTTTAGCATATTGATAAGACATATATTTTGGTCTGTCTGTCTGTCAATATTTATATATAGTATATATCAGGCTAGTGGGAGGAGCTATATGATTATGGGCTCATTGTGAAGACTGAAATGGAATTAATGGAATGGTTTCAAACATATGAAAACCACATTTGACTCTTTTACATTGATTCCATTTCAGCCATTACAATGAGCCTGTCCTCCTGTAGCTCCTCCCACCAGCCTCCTCTGGTATATATATTGGGTGGCCAACTACAGCATGGAATCTGTGTTGTGGACACACAGTAGATCTCTGTAGCCGTGTATGGACAGCCGTCTCCAGTGAGATGAGGGTGTAATGGGCCTGGGTAGTAGATGATAAGTTACAACGACAGTTGTTCCATGATCTCTAGCAGGCAGTGGAGGTGGGGTTATGCTGCTATGCTGTTCAGACCCTGTAGCAAGGGATTGTGCAGCTGCACATGGGACTGCATTACAAAGTTTAAAAAGTTAGACAATGCTGCTGCAGTTGTTTAGCCTGGCTACCAAAACTTCTTGCTCCCATCAAACGCTACGCCTACGGATGTTTCGTTTCTTCTCCGCAGCGAACATAGAGCAGTGGAGAATTCCGTTTGAGTCGTCAAGCAAGCGGTTGCTGCCTGATGATGTGCTTTTGGACTGTGGAAAGAAGCTCTAGAATGCCACCTTCTGGTCAAATAAAATATGGTCTTAATTTCAACTCTTTTGTTGGTCTCTTGTCAAAGATAAAGTAATGATTTCGGTCTTTCCATCTGTGTGTGCTTGTGTTCAGGCATGTCCCACTTCACCTCAGCTCCACAGTCAGTGCATCTCTGTGGGGTAACAACATTGTGACAACACAAACAACCAGTGCATCTCCATTCCACCCAGTGCGCCACTGAATAAAAACATGCATAAATATGCAGCAGGATATCTAATCAAATAAATCCATTAATTAACAGAGCTGCTGGCATTTCTTATTTTGCATTAATGACAAAGTCATTAACATATCAATCAAAGAAATCAGAAATCATGTAATTAAGGTTTAACCAGGAGCACCTGCTACTTTGGTGTTGTTTGTATGTGTGTGTGTGTGTGTGTGTGTGTGTGTGTGTGTGTGTGTGTGTGTGTGTGTGTGTGTGTGTGTGTGTGTGTGTGTGTGTGTGTGTGTGTGTGTGTGTGTGTGTGTGTGTGTGTGTGTGTGTGTGTGTGTGTGTGTGTGTGTGTGTATGTTCCAGTCCTAATTTCATCGCAGGTCTTTGACAGGACACTCCCTCATCAATGTGAGCAGTCGGAATGAAAGCTTTACTTTTGTTTTGTAGTTGTTTTTCAGTGAAGGGGGGATTTGCAGGGGGTGGAGTAGGAAATGTCACAGCGATTTTATTAAGGGAAACCTGATTAGAAATGAAGAAAGAAACAGGTGGTGAGAGGCTGGCTGGCCCATCTTAAGGAATAGATGGGCTAGAGTGAGAACACGGGGCGTCAGGCGGTATTTTGTGTGTGTGTTATTAATAGTGTTATGAAGGCTCGGATAACACAAGGCAAAAAAAATACTCTCTCTTACTGGTCACAGAAAATGTGTGTTGAGGGCTTGCTTGAAGCTTTACTGCATATTCTTGAGCTGTAAAATTAGTGAAATTACAGTACTCATGAAATATTTCTAATGTATTCTACATGGATCATGAAGTAGACTTTATATCAGTTTTGTACCACAGACAGTAGTTGTCATTTCTATTTATCAAAATATCGGACCTATGAAAAGATTTGTTAATCAAAGACATATCAGTTTGGGCAGTGGACCATGGAAGTTCTGACCATGTTGTAGAGGAAGGGGGGTAGGTGTTAGAGGGTTAAGGATGACCACCTGATGGGAATGGATGGAGGTGGTTGGTACAAGAGAAAATGTAATATTTTCTGATATGGGGAGAAGGAAGCTCAGAAAGAAAAACACCCTTTGACATCCTCTGGACGCCTCTGGCCACGCCCAACTGTGCTTTGAGATAGTAAGTCTCTTCCTCCTTACCCAGACCCAGACTCTCACCCCCTGTCCCCCCTGTCCCCCTCTCTACTGTCCCCGGTCCTTTAATCACTCTCACACCCCCTGCTCTGCAGCCAGGAAGTAGGACCTTAGAGTGGAACCCAGCTGCACTAACACAGTCTCTTCAACACCGCCAAGGGAGCCGTGCCCTTTACCTTTTCCACCGTAAAGCACTTGAGTGTTAATATGGAGAAACATGTCAAAAGGTTAGGCTCCTGTGTGTGATGCCTTTGTTCAGAACCAGTGTGATGCCTTTGTTTGTTAAAGGAACTACCTGTCTGCTTTCAGCCAGAACATGCCTCTCTGCCTTGTTGACAGTCAAGTGTTAGAAAGTCTCTGAGGCCAACAACAGAACCAGTCTGCTACCACCTCAGATAAGACATCTTATGGTAAAATAGCTAAAGCCATGTGATGCACTTCCACTAGGTGTCAGTAGTACGCCACTACCTGTATCAATATCAGCTCTGCTTTTATCCCTGTGTCATGTACTAGGACCACTTCTAGAATCAGAGCACAAATATGTCACTAGATTATCCTCTCTGTTGTCATTCCCAGCTGGTGTGAACCGGCCGATGCCCCCATGGTTATCATAACCCCCCCACGCCGGCCACCGGTCAGCAAACACTTTATTTTATTTGTATTTTTATTTCACCTATTTAACCAGGTAGGCCAGTTGAGAACAATTTCTCATTTACAACTGCGACCTGGTCAAGATAAAGCAAAGCAGTGAGACCAAAACAACAACACAGAGTTACACACAAAGAAACGTACAGTCAATAACACACACACACACACACACACACACACACACACACACACACACACACACACACACACACACACACACACACACACACACACACACACACACACACACACACACACACACACACACACACACACACACACACACACACACACACTGCAGTGTTAATGACTGATCGGCCCTTCAAAGTCTCAGGGCCATGTGATAGTGTGGATGTGTGTCCCTGCCCTTGGTTTGTTATCCACCATATGGCATTCCCAAGTTTCACATACAATTTGTCACATGCACAAGTACAGTGAAATGCTTAACTTGGAAGCCCTACCCAACAGTGCATAATTTAATATCAAAATAGTATAAAAACAAACAAAAACAAGAAACACAAGAAAAAAGAGAGGAAGCTATATACAGGGTCAGTGCCAGTACCAAATGTACCATGTGCAACGATACTGGAGTATTTATGGTAGATATATACATGTAGGCAGGGATTAGGAGAAAGTGAATGGTAGCAGCATGAATAATAATAACAATCATAGTAGGGCAGCAGCAGAAGTGGACGGGAGGGGTGTGCGTGGTGGTGAGTGTGTCAGTGTGAGTGTGTAAGAGTGTGAGTGTGCCAGAGGGACAGTATAGACATAATTGGTGGGTATACATGTAAACAGGGCAGGAATACATAAATACTTATAGTAATATACTAATGGTAATATATACATGTAAACAGGAGTAATAGTGACCAATAACAGGATAAATAGATAGATACTAATGGTAATGGCAGTCAATAATCAATGGACAGCAGCTTAGTGGTAGTAATAAATCTAATCAGTAATCATTTTAGCAGCAGCGTAAATTGTGAGGGGGAACAGTACTTTTTAGCCATTTAAACATTTTATGTCCAGGAGATAGAAGCTGTTTAGGAATCTTTTGGTCTGAGCATTGATGCACCAGTACCATCTGCCGGATGGGAGAATGGAGAACAGTCCATGTCTCGAGGGGCTGGTGTCATTGGCAATTTTGGGCCTTTCTCAGACACCGCCTGGCATGTACGTCCTTGGAAGGCTGGGAGCTCTCCCCCAGTGATTGCGCTGGGCCGTCCACATCACAATCTGTAGGGCCTCCTGGTCAACGGCGGTGCAGTTTCCATATCAGTATGCCCTCGATGGTGCAGGATCTGAGGGGTCATGCCAAATCGTTTCAGGCTCCTGAGGATGGTGTGAGAAGACCATGTTAAGTCCCCGGTAATGTGGACACACAGGATCTTGAAGCTCTTGACCCTCTCTCCTGTGGCACTGTCGATTTGGATGGGGGTGTGCACCCCCCCCCTGTTTCCTGTACTCCACGATCAACTCATTGGTCTTGCTGACGTTGAGGGAGAGGTTGTTGTCATGGCACCACACTTCCAGGTCTCTGACTTCCTCACTGTAGGCTGTTTCATCGCCGTTGGTGATCAGGCCTACCACCATCTTGTCTTCAGCAAACCTCATGATAGATTAGAGTCGTGCGTGTCTCCACACATTTGTGGATGAACAGGGAGTACAGCCCTGGGGGGGGCACTGTGATGAGGGTCAGCTTGGTGGATGGTCAGCTTGGTGGAGGTGTTGCAAAGAGAGGTGTTCGGTCCCAAGGTCCCGAGCTTGGTGACGAGTCCCCTCGTTCTTGATTATGGTTGTCTGGACCAGGCTGCCCAAGGCTCTGAGCCTGAGAACTAGGGATTTATGCTTCGCCATGAAACAGACAAATGTCACAGATGCTTTTAAAAAAGGAAATGAATGTCTAGTTTACTAATTTTCGAGAAATTGAACAAAAAAAGTTGCTGGCTGTTCTCGTATTTTGATCTATAAATCTATGACGCAGGTTTGTCACTGTTGATGCAAACGGAGGGGTGCCAGAGTCAGACGTTGCTGCAGATAATACTAATAGACCACTGTCTTACCGTGTTGTGTTGGCTTAGATGTCATAATACTGTACTACCTTTACAGTGTTTGATTAGTAGTACTTTGTGTGTTTGTTTGCATATAGGAGGCGTTGTGTATGTATTTTGCTGTCTGGGATGAGCGGTGGTCTTTACTGGAGCTGTGCTCTGGGTTTGCTCTGTGGTGCAGTGCAGTGCTGAACCTCCAGCTATATAACATACACCATCTGATAACACTTCCAGTATTCTCCACAGGGGGCGCCATTGGTCAGGGAGTAGCAGTCAAACAGCAGGTTGAAACACCTCTGCCACTGCAACATTCCTTGTCTCTGCTCTCTCAATGACGCTTTCACGCACAGAGTCAGATTAAGATAACCGATTCATTGAAAAGTCACATCTGCTCGATCAGAAGTAGGCATACAGGTTTAAAGTGATAACACAAATGGAGGTAGTGCATCATAAACCAGTCACTCATTTATTCCTGTCTGTACAGTACGCCGTGTCTCATCAATGCTTACACTCGTCACTAGCTGTGGCCAGTAACTCTGCACAACTCATACAGTTAGTACCTGACTGTAATGGGAGATAAGGGAAATGCAGTGAACCACTATATTTCTCTCATTATAAGGAACTGCAGGATTGTACAAGTCAAAAGTTTGGACACACCTACTCATTCAAGAGTTTTTCTTTATTTTTTAAAACCATTTTCTACGTTGTAGAATAATAGTGAAGACATGAAAATGATGAAATAACACATATGGAATCATGTAGTATCCAAAAAAGTGTTAAACAAATCTAAATATATTTTAGATTCTTCAAAGTAGCCACCCTTTGTCTTGATGACAGTTTGCACACTCTTGGCATTCTCTCAACCTGCTTCACCTGGAATGCTTTTCAAACAGTCTTGAAGGAGTTCCCACATATGCTGTGCACTTGGCTGCTTTTCCTTCACTCTGCGCTTTAACTCATCCCAATCCATCTCAATTGGGTTGAGGTCGGGTGATTGTGGAGGCCAGGTCATCTGATGCAGCACTCCATCACTCTCCTTCTTGGTCAAATAGCCCTTACACAGCCTGGAGGTGTGTTGGGTCATTGTCCTGTTGAAAAACAAATGATAGTCCCACTAAGAGAAAAACAGATGGGATGGCGTATTGCTGCAGAATGAGAATATATATATATATATATATATATATATACATACACATACATACACTGTCACGATCGTCGTATGGAGTAGAAGGTGAGGACCAAAACATAGCATGGTTAGTATACATTATTCTTTATTGAAGAAAGAACATGAAGTAAACTTAACCAAAACAATAGACAAATAACGACCGTGAAGCTATAATAAGAAAACTGTGCTGACACAAGCAACTAACATAGACATAGATAATCACCCACAAAGTACCCACAGAATTTGGCTGCCTAAATATGGTTCCCAATCAGAGACAACGATAGACAGCTGCCTCTAATTGAGAACCAATCTAGGCAACCATAGACATACAATCTACGTAGAAAGGTCTCAGCCCCATAAACATACAAAACCCCTAGACAATACAAAAAACACATACATCAACCATGTCACACCGTGACCTAACCAAAATAACAAGGAAAACATAGAATACTAAGGTCAGGGTGTGACAGTACCCTCCCCAAAGGTGCAGACTAAGACTATGGTGGAGTGGGGTCCACGTCCAGCGCCAGAGCCGCCACCGCGGACAGATGCCCACCCAGACCCTCCCCTATAGGTTCAGGTTTTGCCGGAGTCCGCACCTTGGGTGGGTGGGGGGGTACTGTCACGTTCTGACCCTAGTTCTTGTGTTATTTGTTTGTTTTAGTTGGTCAGGACGTGAGTTGGGTGGGCATTCTATGTTTTGTGTTTCTAGGTTGGTTTTCTGTGTTTGGCCTAGTATGGTTCTCAATCAGAGGCAGGTGTCGTTAGTTGTTTCTGATTGAGAATCATACTTAGGTAGCCTGGGTTTCACTGTTGTTTTGTGGGTGATTGTTTCCATGTCTGTGTTTATTCGCCACATGGTACTGTTTCAGCTTGTGCACGTTTTGTTTTTGTATTCATAGTGTTCAGTTTATGTTTTTAAAATAAACAATGATGGACACTTACCACGCTGCGCATTGGTCCTCCGATCCTTCTCGCTTCTCCTCCTCAGACGAAGAGGAGTAGGAAAACCCTTACACATACATACATACATACATACATACATACATACATACATACATACATACATACATACATACATACATACATACATACATACATACAGTATATATACAGTATATATACAGTATATATACAGTATATATATATATAGCTGCCAGTTGAGGACTTGTGCGGTGCCTGTTTCTCAAACTAGGCACTCTAATGTACTTGTCCTCTTGCTCTGTTGTGCACCGGGGCCTCCCACTCCTCTTTCTATTCTGTTTAGAGACAGTTTGCGCTGTTCTGTGAAGGGAGTAGTACACAGCATTGTACGAGATCTTCAGTTTCAGGGCAATTTCTCGCATGGAACAGCCTTCATTTCACAGAAAAAGAATAGACTGGTGAGTTTCAGAAGAAAGTTCTTTGTTTCTGGCCATTTTGAATCTGTAATTGAACCCACAAATGCTGATGCTCCAGATACTCAACTAGTCTAAAGAGGGCCAGTTCTATTGCTTCTGTAATCAGAACAACAGTTTTCAGCTGTACTAGCATAATTGAAAAATGGTTTTTAATGATCAATTAAGTCTTTTAAAATGATAAACTTCGATTAACTAACACAACGTGCATATTGGAACACAGGAGTGATGGTTGCTGATAATGGGCCCATGTACCCCTATGTAGATATTTCATTAAAAATCTGCCTTTTCCAGCTACAATACTAATTTACAACATTAAACAAAGCCTACACTGTATTTCTGATCAATTTGATGTTATTTTAATGGACAAAAAATGTGCTTTATTTCCAAAAACAAGGACATTTTTAAATGACCCCAAACTTTGGAACGGTAGTATATATATAGTTACAGTGCATTCGGAAAGGATTCAGACCCCTTGACTTTTTTCACATTTTGTTACATTACAGCCTTAATCTAAAATGGATTATACCTTTTTTCTCATCATTCTACACATAATACCCCATAATAACAGAAATGCATAATTTACATAAGTATTAATTCGCTGTTGATTATTCTAATTTTATAACTTCTAATAGTAACGGTATCCATTGGTGATTTGGGAGAGAGTGAGGTGAGTGCCATCTAAATTCCAACATCTTTTTTTTTTCAGCAATCCTGCCTGTCAGCAGTAATGGTCTCTGATTGATTGAGAGATTCAAGGAGCTATCACCATTAAGTAACACAGTAGATGCAACACATTGAACATTTACATTCATGCACTTTTTTACTTTGTTCCAGAAGCATTTAACTGCAGGACACTCCCACATCCTATGAAGGATGTGCCTACCTGATTTAGTGGACTCAATGAATAGTTAGGAGTTTGGGCAAATTTCATCATAAAACGTTTCCTTGGTGTTAAATACAGTCTGTTAACAAACTTAAAATGAATAAATTGATGATTCGGATTACGGGGTGCCAAGGCAATATTTTTCCATATTCTCAAATCAAATGAAATATATATTCTGCTCCAGTTGAAGGGTTGTTCAGATTCACTTAGGTCTGTGGACAATACTTTTTTAATGGCTAGCTCAGAATATGAGCTTTCCAAAAGTTGTTGATATATTATAGAGATCCGTACTTTCGGGAGCACAGATCATTTATTTATAAATCCCATCTTTGGATGGTTTGGTAGTTGGCTTTCCCAAGGGACTCCATAGGCCAACATAGCTGACCTCAGTTGTAAATATAGGAAAAGGGAGTTGTATGGTCATTTCTATGTCTGTCATATCTTGGAATGTCCTCAAACCATTCCTGTGCATTATATTGGCAAGGGTACGGATTCCACATTCGGACCATTGGGTGATGCAAAAGACCGCCCTCCAAATCGCAAGGTATTATTGTGAAATATTGGCGTATTGTCGGCAAATAGAAATTAGTCCCAAATAAAAATTGTGTGAGCAACAATAGGACCAAAGCAAAGTTTCATTATTTAAGGGATGTATATGTGGAGACCATCTCTTCCGGTGCAATAGGAGACACCATATTTCTCTCTATACTCAGCCAGGGTGCAGTAGAATCACATCTAAACCAAAATAGAATGGGATGAAACGCTAGTGCCTGGATTTACAATGTAAGGTTTGGTACGGATAGTCCTCCTACATCTTTTTCTCTTTGTAATTTTGTTCATTTGATCCGGGATTGGTTACCTTGACATAAACATTTAAAAACTGCACTGGATTTTATCCCAATAGCCAGAAGGGGGAGACTAAATTAATCTGTGGCAATATAGCCATTTTGACTATAGATATTCTGCCGGTTAAAACAACTGGTATATCAGTCCATCTAGTGAGGTCAGATTGAATTGATCTGAGTATTCTGTTAAGGTTTCTGCCAATTGTTTTATATAAGAAAGTAAATATATCCATTCCCAAATATTTCAAATGGGAAACAATTAGGATTCCATAAGGAGAGATGGAATCCTCCATTGGGTAGATTTGATTAGATGTATTTTATATCTTGCGATGAAGCTGAATTTGTCTATGATCTTTTAAGCGTTTGGGAGAGATTGAGATACATTGTCAAGATAAAGATATCGTCAGCATGTAATGAAATGACGTGATCTGTATAATTGAGAGATACTGGTGTAATTTCTTTCATTTGTTGAATTGCCTGGGCCAGGGGCTGGGTCCGGGGCTGGGGCTGGGGCTGGCTCCATAGACAAAATAAATTGTAGAAGTGAGATGGGATCACCTTGCCTGCTACCTCTAGTTATTCTGAATGGAACAGAGCAGGTATTTCCTGTTATTACTATGGCTGAGGGATTGGCATTTAGTATTGTAATCATATTAATGAAATTGGAGCCAAGTCCCATTTATTCCAAAACCGACCAAAGATATGACCATTCTAGTCTATCAAAAGCTTATAAAAGCAATATAATTTTTGAATATAGTTTAATATATGTGTTTATTAAATATAGGAGGCGACAGTGAGAACACTGGGTGGCGTCCTTACCTTTTAAATAAAAGTGAAATTAGTGCTGTATTTACATCCCTTACAAATGAACCTTGGTGAATGGCTGTGCTAATGATTTCAAGTAACAGTGGGCCTAATTGGTTCCAAATTTAAAATACCATCCCAACCGGGTGATTTTTCTTTATTCATGTTGTCCAATGCCCTTTTTAATTAATGGAGAGGAATTTGGGCTCCCAGCAAGCCAGTTTCCTCAGCTGAGAGAAGAGGAGTTTTTATATGTTTTAAAAATAACTTAATCTGGTTTGGTGTGGATTTACAATCAGAGGTATACAATTCTTTATAGAAACAGGATAATCCTTGGTTGTTTAATTTGGGTTCTGATTGTAATTCATCTAAGTCAGATTCAATTGTTGCAATATCCGCTAATTGATCATTACTGTGAAGCTTGTTAGCCAGAAGACGACTGGGTCGATTACCATGGAAGTACTGGTTGGGTCTAACTCAATGGATGGCTAATTCTGCTCTCTGTCTTATCAATAGATGTAGTTATGTCTTGACTTTGGAGAGAGTAGTCACTCCTTGGTCTTAAAAAATTGTTTGTTGAGAATGCTCTAATGCTGTCATGCCCACTCTGGTGCTCGAGGGCGCCAGGCTGCCCTTCATTACGCACACCTGTCATCATCATTACGCGCATCCGCGCTCATTGAACTCACCTGGACTCCTTCACCTTTTTGATTGCTCCATCTATATCTGTCTGTTCCTCCCTTGGTTCCCCGTGTCAGCGTTATTGTTGTTTTGTTTTCCCCTGTCCAGACGCTGTCTGTATTCTGTTCCTGTCCTTTGCTGCTTCTCGTTTCCAGCCTCTGTCCTTACAAATGCAGCATTTCCAAACTCGGTCCTGGGGACCCCATGGTTTCGGTTTTTGCCCTAGCACTACACAGCTGATTCAAATAATGAACTCATCATAAAGGTTTGATTATTTGAATTAGCTGTGTAGTACTAGGGCAAAAACTAAAACATGCACCCCTTGAGGTCCCCAGGACTGAGTTTGGAAAATGCTGCTCTAACATCTGAACTTTTCCAAATCGGATATCTTATCTATTTTTTGAGCCCAGATGCAAATGCAGTTGCATTGTTTTTTATAAAACCTCTGATGGGGTCACATAAAATCTGAGGATCATCGACTGAATTTTTGTTCATCACTATGAATTCATTCAATTCAGTTTCAAAATGTTCACAGAAAGTAGGATTTTGTAGTAAGGAAACATTAAAGCTCCATCTTGTGGCTATTTTAGAAGATTGTGGAATGTGCATCTGGCAGCATGATGATCAGATAGGCTCACATGTTGAATTTCTATTTTCTTGATTGAAGAAAATAGAGTAGATACAGTAATAGTACAAAATCGATTCGGGAGAATGTTTTGTGCCTGTTTGCTTTAGGGTTATGAGTTTGCCAGGCATCAATGAGATTGTAATCAGTGAGTATATGTTGGAGAGCCTTGGTTGCCTGTGGATTATAGTTGGTCTTATTAGATTTGTCCCGCATGTCCAGAATGGCATTCATGTCTGTCCCAATAACCAGTTGGAATTCAGTTAATTCTAACAATATGCTCTTCAGAGAATCAAAAAACAAGTATAATATGAATTTGGAGCATACACATTAATGATGGCAATTTTTTTCTCCATTACTGATACTTTTAAGGAAAGTGATGCTGCCTTCTTGGTCTTAACCTTTACCAAGGATGGTGATTTATTATGAGTTTCTTATGTATCATTATGATTACACCCTTAGTTTTGTTTGGGGCTGATGAAAAGCAGCCAGTTGGAATGGCAGGATTATGATACTTTGAGCCACTGGACATAACTGAAACAAAAGTCTCTTTTCAATGCAATTCAGAGAGTCAGTATTTAATGGACAATGGACAAGTATCCAGTAAAATACAGTAGGGCTAGAGGATAACATGCACCATGTACTGTGTACTGTATTGTAGGCTGATGGACCTCTGCCAGAACAACCATTACACTCTAGAGACACTTTCTATAGAAATGTGAGGTGGACTCTCTCAGCATAACTAAATCCACTTCATAGTGATCTGTAGGCTATCTCTGTAGGAGATAAAAGACAGTTGTATGAAGAGGTGTTTTTTGTGTTGGCTGTCATTGGGCAGGTTTATTCTGACTTAATAAAGTGTTTACTCTCCAGACCCTGATGGTCATGTGATCATCTTTGATGAAGAGCATGACTAAATTAGATCAGTTTATGAGAATATTCCCCCAAGGCACATTCTCTCTATCGCTCTTCACCTGTAGAGTGAATATGAATTGGTGTAAAAAATGGCACTTAGTTTCCATCCCCATCAGTAAAGTGTGGACTCACACTCTCTATCGAGGCACTAAGGTCATTGTGAGGTAGGTTGTCGTGGTGGATGTTGCAGTGAATGTTGCAGTGAGGAGGCAGATAATGATGGTACATTTTCTTGCCATAGGGGAGAATTAAAAATAGGTGTAAAAAAAAGTCAATATTTACAAAATAATAGGCCGGAAGTGGAGCATAATAAACTGGACAGAGATCATTAAGTCAGAGAACTGGCCTAACTGCTGCCTCAAAAATGGCTAATAGCAATTAGCATAAGCAGCACCAGGGGCACATTCAGCAGGACGCACATATTTGGAACGTTCAGATAGAAACATGCCTTTCCAGGATGTAGAATAAGGAATCATGTTGACTCTATTCATGGCATTTCTATCTGCAATGCACAACAATATTTGGCAACTGAACTTGGCTCAGTATAGACCAACATTCCCCTGTATGGGCACAGGAAATAAACGGTTTAAACACATTTACCCACAATGTATTTCACCATGGAACATTCCATTATATCACAGATTATCCATTATATTGACCAGATATTCCATTGGCTTCTCTAACGATGAAAATAAGTTTCTTCAAAAATGAAAGGCTGTCAGTAATAGGCAAGATCAGGTGCAACCATTCTAGCCATTGAGAGGGCAGATGTGCGTGACAACAGGCATAACTCTGATATCAAGTGTTTTTATCAAAGTTGCCGGATGTCACATGTCCTGCTCATATCAGTACACTTGTAACAACCTAAGCATTGTGAAACTTCTATTCTATCAAAAAAGACACATAGCAAATAAGCCATCATGACATTCTCATCAATGATAAGATGATAAAGTTATCGGATTCACATGGAATTGTTGTTCAATTTAAATGTTTGAATATAAATTATTTGTGATGGGATGAATTGTGATTTTAGCTTCCAAAATTAGAAATGTGGATTTTCATAAGATAGGGTTGTTCAATTAGTGGCCTGCCCTGTGAAGGGACATGGGCTATAAAACTTTTCAAACACGCCCTCCTCTCCCTTCCTATATAAGCCCTTGACAACAACATAACTTCCTGTTCCGATGATGTGAGGACGACGGTCCTATGTCAGAATGGTTCAGATAATAACTACAGAACGAAGCCAACATCAGCGTGAGCTTTGGTTGCGAATGGTATGAACTTTGAACTCTTATTCATTACAGAAGTGATACCTCCTAGCCGTTGAGTTAGCAACAGCTGCTGAAAACAAGGGTTAGGAAGGAACAGACAGAGTATCCCGTCTATCACACAACGACGTTACTACAACTTATCCAATTGACCACCAGAGACATTCTTCAAAGGACAGAGGACTCGGTTTGGCAACACGGTCTTCCATCTACCACCTTCCTACTGAAGCGCAGCTCAGAGTAAATATTTATTGCATTTTCCTTTTCCAAATGGGCAGGATTTTTTAGAATGCATCAGATACTGTATTTACGATAGCCCAGCTTCTTCCCTTTGTTCCTCAGTCTTCCCACTCTTTCACTCAAACCCAGCCCTTTTCTTTTGTGTAACCAGCTGTCATATCTGTTCTGCCCGCTAGGGACTTTTTCCTTTATGAAGTAATTTGTAATCAAGTTATGATTAATTGTGTGTATGTGTAATTCTGTATGATTAGTTAGGTATTTAGTAAATAAATAATTAAACCCAATTATTGCTGATTCAACTTCATGCAGATAAAAGAATTTACAACCTTCAGATCAGACTGAATTAAGATGACGATTGATATTGACTGCTATTGATGTTGTAATGGTTTTCTAGGTGTGGTGAAGGAGAGTTGGACCAAACTGCAGCGTGTAGATTGCGATCCATGTTTAATGAACAAAAAACGTAACACGAATCTAAAACACAAACACTACAAAACAAAGAACGTAACGAAAACCGAAACAGCCTATACTAGTGAAAACTAACACAGACAGGAACAAGGACATTAAGGACAATCACCCACGACAAACTCAAAGAATATGGCTGCCTAAATATGGTTCCCAATCAGAGACAATGATAAACACCTGCCTCTGATTGAGAACCACTCCAGACAGCCATAGACCTTGCTAGATCACCCCACTAGCTACAATCCCAATACATACACACCAAAACCCCAAGACAAAACACACCACAATACAAAAACCCCATGCCACACCCTGGCCTGACCCAATACATGAAGATAAACACAAAATACTTCGACCAGGGCGTGACAGATGTAAAATATTACTAGGTCTTTAAGAGTTTATTCGGAAGATAACAGCTCTATAAATATTATTTTGTGGTGCCCGACTCTCTAGTTAATTACATTTATATGATTAGCTCAATCAGATGCAATTAATTACAGAGAAATTATTTTATAGAATAGCATGTCATATCAATTAATCCGGCATAGCCAAAGACACGACAAGGTTCTGTTAACCAAATTCGACTCTCTCTCATTGATCTCCAAACAATATCATTGACCTCCAGACCTCCATACCACCTCTCGCTTGGTGAGTGAAAAAAAAAGAAAAACTCCATCTGCTGGAGAAGACAGATTTTGGGCCCAGTTATCCCTCTCATTTCACCTCTTCCTCTCTATATGCATTTCAATGTTCACCAATTATCCCCCTCTCTCCCTGACAATCAAGGTTGGCATAACCCACAGTTTAAACATTGCGCTCTCAAACACTTTCTTTTGCCTGTAAAACTCTGGTCAGGAAACATGAATAGGACAATAACAGGTATGCAATCACATTTCAATTAACCATACAGGTTTGATTCTTAAACATAATCACTTTGTAGCAACTTTTAAATAACACCTGCACATAGATGCATGAAGGGAATGAGTAATATATTAGTGGAGTTAACTCACATACATTTGTTTGTCCTTCCTCATGATTGACAATTAAAATAACGCAAAAAAACCTATATACTGTAGCTTGACCAGCTTCATCCATAACACCGTTATGTACTCAAACCCTATGTACTCAAACCCTTTGTACTCAAACCATTTGTACTCAAACCCTTTGTATTAAAAGCTTTTGTACTCAAACCCTTTGGGTGCACCAAAACTGTATTATTTCAGAATCGTGTTAACTTGTGACTGAGTAACAATATGTGTCATGCTATGGACAACCACCCTACTGGGCATGACTGGATGTGTTGTTGGTTGTGTTCTCTTTTTCTCTCTTTGGGGCAGGACTGTCTGTGTATGTGTGAGGGCCTGTCACCTTAGGGCTTGTATTTTAAGAGGGGCAGTGGAGCGAGTAATGTGCTGGTTGCGCTGGCCTTCACGGTGAAGGAGGGTAGCAAGGTGTTTCTTTCTCCCCACAGGGCCATACAACCTGTCCCTCTCTGCTGCAGCCCCAGCCTCAGCCCTGTCCCCCTCAGCCCCGGCCTCTGTCCTGTCCCCCTCAGCCCCACCCTCAGCCCTGTCCCCCTCAGCCCCAGCCTCAACCCTGTCCCCCTCAGCCCCAGCCCTGTCCCCCTCAGCCCCAGCCTCAACCCTGTCCCCCTAAGCCCCAGCCTCAGCCCTGTCCCCCACAGCCCCGGCCTCAGCCCTGTCCCCCTCAGCCCCGGCCTCAGCCCTGTCCCCCTCAGCCCCAGCCTCAACCTTGGCCCTCTCAGCCCCAGCCTCAACCCTGTCCCCCTCAGCCCCAGCCTCAGCCCTGTCCCCCTCAGCCTCAGCCTCAACCCTGTCCCCCTCAGCCCCAGCCTCAGCCCTGTCCCTCTCAGCCCCAGCCTCAGCCCTGTCCCCCCCCCAGCCCCGTCCCCCTCAGCACCGGCCTCAGCCCTGTCCCCCTCAGCCCCGGCCTCAGCCCTCTCCCCCTCAGCCCCGGCCTCAGCCCTCTTCCCCTCAGCCCCGGCCTCAGCCCTCTCCCCCTCAGCCCCGGCCTCAGCCCTGTCCCCCTCAGCCCCGGCCTCAGCCTTGTCCCCCTCAGCCCTGGCCTCAGCCCTGTCCACCTCACATGTTTATAGGGGATGTTAACCCTGCCAGAGGACCACTTAATGTACTCCTAAGTCCCAGCTTCAGTCCTGTCCCCTCAGCCCCAGACTCAGCCAAAGACTCAACCTCAGGTAGGACCATCTAACCACAGGTACAAACCACAGAGACAATGCTCGGCGTAATGGTGGTAGCTCCCCTTCGATTATACTGAAAAATAATATGACGTTGTGTTGAGTATGTGTCAGGATGTAACGTGTTGGTAAGGCCTTTCAGATGGTCATTGGTCAGGGTACATTGATGTGGTCCTCTGGCAGGGTTAACATCCCCTGTAAGCATGACGAGTCATTAGGTCAGAGAAAACACAGCACACAACTTACACAAGCCTGCTTTATTGGGCCTAGGAAAATACCTCCTCACGGGAGTAATATAACACTATTTCTGTAGTATTTTGCCTCCATGTTTTCCGAACCTGTAATCGCTTGTGTGACAGCCAGTGTGTGCGTCTGCCCGGTAGTGTGTGAATGAGAGTGATGTGTATACACTAGTAGCACTGCAGACAGAAGGCAATAACACCTGGTCTGTTCATGTGTATGCTGCTGCAGAATAGTGAGCTACTATCAGAGGAGGGATGATGTCTTTGCAGGAGAAAGAGAGGAGGGAGGTACACTGTTAGAAAAATGGGTTCCAAAAGGGTTCTTGGCCTGTCCATGGAGGCTATCCCTATTTGGTTCATTACATTTACATTTAAGTCATTTAGCAGACGCTCTTATCCAGAGCGACTTACAAATTGGTGCATTCACCTTATGACATCCAGTGGAACAGTCACTTTACAGGTAGAACCCTTATTGGTTATAGGTAGAACCCTGTTGGGTTCTATATACTGTAGAACTCTCTGTGGAAAGGGTTGTACATGGAACCCAAAATGGGTTTTCAAAGGGTTCTTCTATGGGGACAGCCAATGAACCAATTTAGGTTCTAGATAGAACCTTTTTTTCAAAGAGAGAGAGGGAGAGAAAGATAACAGGTAGAGCATTAAGGAGGAATGTAGTAGCACAATGAGAAGGTTCAATGTTTGCAAGACCTTAATTATATCCTTGACACAATTTGGATCCCTCCAAATAAATACATGATCTCACTCCAATACATTTTTATAGAAAGATAGCAAAAATAGATAAGATCTAGCTGCCATGGAAAGGGAAACACCTGTCTATTTGTGGAGAAATCACCCTGATTAACTTTTTTAGTCATATCCCAGTTTACCTATTTGCTTATGGTCTTGCCTACACCTAGTGAACATTGATTTGGAATGGCAAGCCAGACAAAATGAAACTGGCATATTTATAGAATTAATATGAATTCAGAGGGCATAAATGATTGAATATTAAAGCATTAGACCTCTCGCTAAAGCCTTCAGTTGTACAAAAGTTATACTTATATCCAAACTTGTTCTCTAGCAAATGAATAAGAACGTCTCACCCCATGTTGAAGAATGGCCTTTTCCCCTTTATTCAGATTACAACCCCACACTTCAATTATTTGAAAAGGAAATCATCTCCCAAATATTGCTATTTTTAAAACAAGTCATAGAAAGTTGGTTGCAATTTCAGTTGAATCCACCAGAAAAATAAATGAACAGAAAATTCTACAAATATTAAACAAAAATATACTAATAGATATAAACCATTTTAATATATTTTTTAAATGGTATAAAATATATGGAAATGTCTGCTCTACCCAAAATGACATCCAACTAATTGCAGCATTCCCACAAAAATGGATGAGGAAAGTGGAAGAGGGAAAAAGTAGGGAACTTTTTGCCCAGCATTAAAGACCATAATTGGTCAAAGAAAATTGTGATAAATATAAAAGTATATCATTTTCATTTCCAAAGAATTGACAGCTGTGCCATATAGATTGCAAAATAGTTGGGAAGAGATTTTCGACGTACCGATTACATGGCACATGGTTTATGAACTGATATGCAAAACTACTCCAGATTCAAAACTTAAAATAATTTTTCCAAATTATTATACTAAATTATTGCAACCAATATAATGTTAAATATATGGGGTTACAACCTTCCCAGCTCTGCAGATTTTTATGCAAAGAGAGAGAATCATTAGATCATTTGTTTTGGTACAGTCCATATAGAGCTTGTTTTTGGTCACAGGTCCAAAAATGGCTCAAGATTTGCAACATTTACCTGGAGCTAACTCTGAAGATAGCACTACTGGGTGATCTGAAAAGTCATAGTCAATCGATCAATAATAGAAGAATACTTTTAGAAAAATGTTTTCTTTTTGATTTACAATCTGTAGAAATTATGAGAATAGCAAGGTTCAGAACACCCTTTGCCTTGATGAGCTTCATGAGGTAGTCTGGAATGCATTTAAATGAACAGGTGTGCCTTGATAAAAGTTCATTTATGGAATGTCTTTCCTTCTTAATACTTCTTATGGACGCTAGCGTCCCACCTTGACAACTTCCGGTGAAATTGCAGACCGCCAAATTCAAATTAAATTGCTATAAATATTTAACTTTCATGAAATCATAAGTGCAATACATCAAAATAAAGCTTAGCTTGTTGTTAATCCAGCTGCCGTTTCAGATTTCAAAAAGCTTTACAGTGAAAGCAAACCATGTGATTATCTGAGGACAACGCTCAGCACACAAAACATTACAAACAGTTAGCATCCAAGTAGATTAGTCACGAAATTCAGAAATAGCAATAAAATTAATCACTTACCTTTGATGATCTTCGTATGGTTATAAAAGACAGTACTGTGCAGCCGTCTTCATCGACCTTGCCAAGGCCTTCGACTCTGTCAATCACCATATTCTTATCGTCAGACTCAGTAGCCTCGGTTTTTCGGATGACTGCCTTGCCTGGTTCACCAATTACTTTGCAGACAGAGTTCAGTGTGTCAAATCGGAGGGCATGCTGTCCGGTCCTCTGGCAGTCTCTATGGGGGTGCCACAGGGTTCAATTCTCAGGCCGACTCTTTTCTCTGTATATATCAATGATGTTGCTCTTGCTGCAGGCGATTCCCTGATCCACCTCTACGCAGACGACACCATTCTATATACTTTCGGCCCGACATTGGACACTGTGCTATCTAACCTCCAAACGAGCTTCAATGCCATACAACACTCCTTCCGTGGCCTCCAACTGCTCTTAAACACTAGTAAAACCAAATGCATGCTTTTCAACCGATCGCTGCCTGCACCCGCATGCCCGACTAGAATCACCACACTGGATGGTTCCGACCTTGAATATGTGGACACCTATAAGTACCTAGGTGTCTGGCTAGCCAAGCTTACCCTAGTAAAAACTCCTCCTTCGATGTCATCTACAAAACTCACTCTATCAAAACATCTCCAATCTAAAATCAAATCAAGAGTCGGCTTGGTTAAATAAAGTCGGCTTGGTTAAATAAAGGTGAAATAAAAAAATAAAAATAAATGGTTGCACTCACAAGACTCCCAGTTACACAATAAATGTTAGTTTTGTTCGATAAAGTCCCTCTTTATATCCAAAAACCTCCATTTTGTTGGTGCGTTTTGTTCAGTAATCCAATGGCTCAAATGTGGTCACACTCCAGAGGCAGATGCCTTTTGCAAAATTCCAAATAGCATCCTGTTCACACTGCTAGCTTTATCTTCGTGGTCGCAGTTGCAAATGAGAAACATGGCAAACAATGTTTATAATCAATCCTCAGGTTGTTTTTAGCATAAATACTCTATAATATTTCAATAATATTTCAATAATATAATAATATATAAATATAATATTTTCACAGCTAGTAGAAGCCATAGGTAACAGAATCTGGGTCCTATCCCTTTAAATAGTGGATAGGCTTTCAATGAAAAACCACCCATTTCAAAATAATAGCACTTCCTGGATGGATTTTCCTCAGATTTTTGCCTGCTATTTCAGTTATGTTATACTCACAGACATTATATGCATATCCTAGCTTCTGGGCCTGAGTAGCAGGCAGTTTACTTTGGGCACGCTTTTCATCCAAAATTTTGAATGCTGCCCCCTATCCCAAAAAAGTTAATGCATTTGAGCCAATCAGTTGTGTTGTGTCAAGGTAGGGGTGGTATACAGAAGATAGTGCTATTTGGTAAAAGACCAAGTCGTTGATGTCTTCAATATTATTCTACAACGTAGATATTTATGCATATACAGCACCAGTCAAAAGTTTGGACACAACTACTCATTCAAGGGTTTTTCTTTACTTTGACTATTTTCTACATTGTAGGTCATTGTCCTGTTGTCCTGTTGTCATGTTGTCCTTTCATGTTGTCCTGTTGATAAACAAATTATACTCCTACTAAGCGCAAACCAGATGGGATGCCGTATAGCTGCAGAATGCTGTGGTAGCCATGCTGGTTAAGTGTGCCTTGAATTCTAAATAAATCACTGACAGTGTCATCAGAAAATCACTCCCATACCATCACACCTCCTCCTCCATGCTTCACGGTGGGAACCACCAATTTGTTCTTAACTGACATGCCTAGTTTAAATAAAGGTAACAATAATAATAATAATAAGAACAATAAATAAACCATACTCACAGAGATCATCCGTTCACCTACTCTGCGTCTCACAACGACTAGGCAGTCCCCCTTTTTCTTAAAAAGACCGATTTCCACCGGTCTAATGTCCATTACTTGTGTTTCTTGACCCAGCAAGTCTCTTCTTATTATTGGTGTCCTTTAGTAGTGGTTTCTTTGCAGCAATTCGACCATGAAGGCCTGATTCATGCAGTCTCCTTGTTGATATGTGTCTGTTACTTGAACTCTGTGAAGCATTTGTTTGGGCTGCAATCTGAGGTGTAGTTAATGCTAATGTACTATTCCTCTGCAGCAGAGGTAAACATGGGTCTTCCTTTCTTGTAGCGGTCCTCATGAGAACCAGTTTTATCATAGTGCTTGATCAGTTTTGAGACTGCACTTTAAGACACTTTAAAGGATTTTCCGAATTGACTGACCTTCATGCCTTAAAGTAATGATGGACTGTCGTTTCTCTTTGCTTATTTGAGCTGTTCTTGCCATAATATGGATTTAGTCTTTTGTCAAATAGAGTTATCTTCTGTATACCACCCATACCTCGTCACAACACAACTGAACACAACTGATTGGCTCAAACGCTTAAGAAGGAAAGAAATTCCATAAATGAACTTTTAAGTGTCTACCTCATGAAGCTGGTTGAGAGAATGCCAAGTGTGCAAAACTATCATCAATGCAAAGGGTTGTTACTATGAAGAATCTAAAATACATTACGATTTGTTTAACTCTTTTTTGGTTACTACATGATTCCATATTTCATAGTTTTACAATGTAGAAAATAGTAAAACAAAGAAAAACCCTTGAATGAGTTGGTGTGTCCAAACCTTTGACTGGTACTGTATATATACATTTGCAAAAAAAGATATGGTGGATTGGAAGTGATGCAGTCAATTCCATTAATGGAAGCTACACTCTATCTGCCATATTAAAGCAGATCTACTCCCTGCATGCCCATCGTTCCTGGTTGAAGGTTGACGAGAGATGAACTGCTTCACTTCTAGGTGACGAAAATTCCAGATTGTCTGCGTAACCAAATAAGATTCAGCTCAGACATCCATACATACTCCACACATTTCTTCATCCCCAAGTCCAAAACGAATTAACAGCAACGCACAGTTTTATACACAGCCATGTTAGCATGGAACTCCCTTCCATCTCCAATTACTCAAGCAAACAGCAAAATAAAAAGCAACTCATGGAACGGAGGGTACAGACAGACACACAAACACATGCACAGACAGACACACTCTAATAGTCACATCATTTTTGTTTGTTGTATTGTTTGTATATTGTTGTATTTTAGATTTGGGTGTCTATCACTGTTACTTGTCATGTGTTTTGTTTTTGTGGACCCCAGGAAGAGTAACTGCTGCTTCTGCAAGACCTAATGGGGATCCAAAGAAACACATTACATGTTGTCTGAATGAGGTTGGTCCTTTACATGGTGTGATGGGTTATACTTTGGTCCATCAAAATATTTTTTTTATCATTTAAAAAAATATATTTTTAATATTTCTGGGAAAAAAGTTGAGAATGTCCCATCTTTCAAGAATCCCTGAGCTTTGAAAATAGCAGCATTCTCTCAGCCTAATGGCAAAATGTGCAAAATAGCATAAGATTATCTATAATACTGAAAATGTTTCTCTCTGCTCCATGAAAAATATAAAATTATAAACAAAATCTGTATTTTTGGTGGGGGGGTGCCTTGCTCGGACCTTGCTGGAGGGCCCGTGAAACTGCGCTACGCCACTGACACTCACGAGCGCGCTCCCACACACTTATTCTCATACATGCAGCCATGTTAAGACATACACATTACACAGACACACACACTGCACCAGCAAGCCTGCATGGGTACCAATCCTGTTCGCCACAGCGCCTGAAGAGCAGGGAGAGAGGGAGGGTGAGCAGCGAGAAAGAGAGCGAGGGGGAGAGGGAGGGTGAGCAGTGAAAAAGAGAGCGAGCGAGAGGACACTTGAGCTGGTAGCAGGCTTGCTGGTGTTATTACCGCAGCTCAGAGTGTGATATAGAATAGTATGTTATTGCACACACAAGAAGCATGCACAAATATACACACACACTCTGCACCAGCAAGCCTGCATGGTACCAATGGAGGAAGGGGGAGAGGGAGCAAAGAGAGAGTGGAATAGGGAGAGGGTGGGGGAGCAGTGAGAGCGGGAGAGGAAGGTAGCAGCATAGTAAGCGAGTGAGAGCGAGGCAGTTTTTTCCACGTATGTTTTGGAATGGGTTTTTTCTTCTCTGGTCTCTTGTTGAGTGAGAGTGATGATACTCAGAATGCCTGTGATGCTCAATGCCTCCCACAGCTCTGTCCATCGCTCTGTCCGCAACTCCCTCCACAGATGTACAAGCAGCAGGACTATTAGAGAGAGGAGAGAAACAAAGAAATAAAAAATTGCAACAAGAAACCAAATCAATGCAGCAGCAAGAGGAGGGAAATTTGACTTTCACTTAAAGCTGTTCAAGCTGTTCTATTCCTCTGTCCGTCCCCCTCTTCTTAATCTTTATATTTTCTTAGAAGGTGGTCGGAATAGTTTCACAGGAATGCAGAACACGAGAGGAAGAGGGACTTTAGAGGCTAAAGAGAGAGGGAAAGGTAGAGAGAAAAAGAGACAGAAAAGTCTGCAGCATCAACTGCATTCCCCCTGTTCTGTTCCCTTGTTGTGGTTCAGAGTGAGGAGGAATGGAGGAGCAGAGGAAGAAGGAGCAAAAATAATTACACAGGGAATGTGTACATGAGTGAGAGAGAAGGGGAGAGGAAGCGATAGAGAGAGCGGGTTCTGTGATGCTCTGCAGTAGCATCCCACAGCAGACGGCTGAGGACTGCCTCCCTGTGTGTGACTGCACTGCTGAAGAGGAGGAGGAGGAGGAGGCAGAATGTGAGCACGCCATCAGACGCTGCAGGGCCATACGTAGGAAAACACACTGGCACCATCAGCATCCGCCCACGACAGGCAGGACCTCCAGCACTGCAACCCCCAAGCCCCAGCCCAAACCCAGGACCTCCAGCACTGCAACCCCCAAGCCCAAGCCCAAGCCCAAACCCAGGACCTCCAGCACTGCAACCCCCAACCCCCAAGCCCCAGCCCAAAACCAGGACCTCCAGCACTGCAACCCCCAAGCCCCAGCCCAAACCCAGGACCTCCAGCACTGCAGCCTCCCAGCTCCCCAGCCCCAACCCAGGACCTCGCCAGGCCTCTACCACCTTCATCTCCACCAGACAGTCGTCTCAACCAGGCTGAAATATGGCACAAGCCGCCAAACATCTCCGCAAGAATAAGGATTTAGAAGCCCAGATTGAGGCGGAGCGAAAGGAGAAGGAGGAGGATAAGGCCAAGAAGAGGAACCGATCGCGGGATAAAAAGCGCAAGGTAAGGGGTCCACTCAAAGGGGGTCCGAGGGGGTGGGAAGGGGGAGAGACGGAGAGGGGGGCAAGAGGGAGAGAGACACCCCCCTTCTTTCTTTCTCATGCTAAGCTCTGATCAGGGGTGCTGGGGCACACATGGACATATACTGATGCATTTCTACAGTGTGTGCACAGTGGCACTGGCAGACATGTACTGTGCATACAGACATGAGGAAACTGTAAACACACTGCATGCTCTCCTACTCCTCTTCCTGCTTTACTGAATGTCCTGTGGCAGAACTGTCCTATGGGTCTGTCTGGTACTCTACCTCTTTCTCTCTCTTCTTTTATCTCTCTGTCGCTCTCTCGCTCTATCTGCGTTAAGTATTAAGGAAGATAGAGGTAGTTTTGCGAGCCAATGCTAACTAGTGTTAGTGCAGTGATTGGAAGTCTACAGGAACAGCTTTGTAACGGTTGTGAAATGGCTAGTTTAGTTAGCGGTGGTTTGCGCTAAATAGTGTTTCAATCGGTGACGTCACTTGCTCTGAGACCTTGAAGTAGTGGTTCCCCTTGCTCTGCAAGGGCCGTGGCTTTTGTGGAGCGATGGGGAACGATGCTTTGTGGTTGACTGTTGTTGATGTGTGCAGAGAGTCCCTGGTTCGCGCCCGGGTATGGGCGAGGGGACGGTCTAAAGTTATACTGTGACATTAGCATGATATAACAAAACTGTATACACCAGTTCATCTGACTGGGGAAGAAGCTAAAGAGCCTCATTGCCAAAATCCGGAACTATCACTTTAAGGAACTGTTCTAATGACTGCTGACTAAGGAGTAATACATACAGTGCCGTGCAAAAGTATTCGGCCCCCTCGAACTTTGCGACCTTTTGCCACATTTCAGGCTTCAAACATAAAGATATAAAACTGTATTTTTTGTGAAGAATCAACAACAAGTGGGACACAATCATGAAGTGGCACGACATTTATTGGATATTTCAAACTTTTTTAACAAATCAAAAACTGAAAAATTGGGCGTGCAAAATTATTCAGCCCCCTTAAGTTAATACATTGTAGCGCCACCTTTTGCTGCGATTACAGCTGTAAGTCGCTTGTAATTTGTAAGTCGCTCTGGATAAGAGCGTCTGCTAAATGACTTAAATGTAATGTAATGTAAATGCTTGGGGTATGTCTCTTTCAGTTTTGCACATCGAGAGACTGAAATTTTTCCCCATTCCTCCTTGCAAAACAGCTCGAGCTCAGTGAGGTTGGATGGAGAGCATTTGTGAACAGCAGTTTTCAGTTCTTTCCACAGATTCTCGATTGGATTCAGGTCTGGACTTTGACTTGGCCATTCTAACACCTGGATATGTTTACTTTTGAACCATTCCATTGTAGATTTTGCTTTATGTTTTGGATCATTGTCCTGTTGGAAGACAAATCTCCATCCCAGTCTCAGGTCTTTTGCAGACTCCATCAGGTTTTCTGCCAGAATGGTCCTGTATTTGGCTCCATCCATCTTCCCATCAATTTTAACCATCTTCCCTGTCCCTGCTGAAGAAAAGCAGGCCCAAACCATGATGCTGCCACCACCATGTTTGACAGTGGGGATAGGGTGTGTTCAGGGTGATGAGCTGTGTTGCTTTTACGCCAAACATAACGTTTTGCATTGTTGCCAAAAAGTTCAATTTTGGTTTCATCTGACCAGAGCACCTTCTTCCACATGTTTGGTGTGTCTCCCAGGTGGCTTGTGGCAAACTTTAAATGACACTTTTTATGGATATCTTTAAGAAATAGCTTTCTTCTTGCCACTCTTTCATAAAGGCCAGATTTGTGCAATATACGACTGATTGTTGTCCTATGGACAGAGTCTCCCACCTCAGCTGTAGATCTCTGCAGTTCATCCAGAGTGATCATGGGCCTCTTGGCTGCATCTCTGATCATTCTTCTCCTTGTATGAGCTGAAAGTTTAGAGGGACGACCAGGTCTTGGTAGATTTGCAGTGGTCTGATACTCCTTCCATTTCAATATTATCGCTTGCACAGTGCTCCTTGGGATGTTTAAAGCTTGGGAAATCTTTTTGTATCCAAATCCGTCTTTAAACTTCTTCACAACAGTATCTCGGACCTGCCTGGTGTGTTCCTTGTTCTTCATGATGCTCTCTGCGCTTTTAACGGACCTCTGAGACTATCACAGTGCAGGTGGATTTATACGGAGACTTGATTACACACAGTTGGATTGTATTTATCATCATTAGTCATTTAGGTCAACATTGGATCATTCAGAGATCCTCACTGAACTTCTGGAGAGAGTTTGCTGCACTGAAAGTAAAGGGACTGAATAATTTTGCACGCTCAATTTTTCAGTTTTTGATTTGTTAAAAAAGTTTGAAATATCCAATGTAGTGACCAATAGATTGAAACATGACACGACCAATAACTTTTTGAATTCAATGATAGACTTTTAATACACCCCCGTATCAGAAGCCGGAGAGCCCCGCAGGACTCACCCCCTCCAGAGCTCTCGCTGTCCTTTTTATCTCCTTCCATACATTATCAGTTCATCCCCCAATGCAAATCCCCTTACATTCCAATCTTTACGTCCTGCTTGTTCAGCTCAATAACCCCCACATCTGCTTCCGGCCAGATTATATGATGTCAAGACCTTTCCCTTGACCTAAAGATAATAATTTACATCCCCCCCTTCCTGTGGCCTGTGCTCAGACCTTGTAATTAACTCTGTGTCCCTATTGTATGTGTCCTTCATCTCATGTAGCTTTAGGGTTCCCATCTGTTCTGGTCCCCTGCTCTTCATATGGTTGTCCAAGGCCAAACAGACTTGTGTTTCCCCTGTGATATGACCGATGCCTGCAATCCATCAGTTAGTCACCTGGCCGACCCCGTCCCCAGGCAATCCATCAGTTAGTCACCTGGCCGACCCCGTCCCCAGGCAATCCATCAGTTAGTCACCTGGCCGACCCAGTCCCCAGGCAATCCATCAGTTAGTCACCTGGCCGACCCAGTCCCCAGGCAATCCATCAGTTAGTCACCTGGCCGACCCAGTCCCCAGGCAATCCATCAGTTAGTCACCTGGCCGACCCCGTCCCCAGGCCATCCATCAGTTAGTCACCTGGCAATCCATCAGTTAGTCCGTCCCCAGGCAATCCATCAGTTAGTCACCTGGCCGACCCCGTCCCCAGGCAATCCATCAGTTAGTCACCTGGCCGACCCCGTCCCCAGGCAATCCATCAGTTAGTCACTTGGCCGACCCCGTCCCCAGGCAATCCATCAGTTAGTCACCTGGCCGACCCCGTCCCCAGGCAATCCATCAGTTAGTCACCTGGCCGACCCCGTCCCCAGGCAATCCATCAGTTAGTCACCTGGCCGACCCCGTCCCCAGGCAATCCATCAGTTAGTCATTGACTGTCCCCAGCTAGTCACCTAAGTCCCCAGGCAATCCATGTGTCTGCATTTTTAGTGTCCCCCATGACCTTTAACTTCTTCCTGCCCTATACAATAGAGAATGCATTTTACCAGAACAAGGAATGAACCCATAATTGTACCTTTTCTCTTTTGTTATCAAATCATGTATATAATCTCCCACACCAATAAATGTCGTTCCACTTCATGATTGTGTCCCACTTGTTGTTGATTCTTCACAAAAAAATACAGTTTTATATCTTTATGTTTGAAGCCTGAAATGTGGCAAAAGGTCGCAAAGTTGAAGGGGGCCGAATACTTTCGCAAGGCACTGTACCTGCAGGCTTTTCTCATACTGGAACCTTGTGCACAGCGCTGTCAGAGCTGGTGGCTGTTGTCGCACTCGTGGCACTTGCCACAAACACTAAATCTCTGCTTCATCAGTCACTGGCCGTATCAGCGGGATCCGTGATTATGGCTGGGACAGTCACATTTCACTTAGTTTCATGAATGAAAATGAGCAGTGGAAATGCCCCTTCTTCTTTTATCACTTTTGTCTGTTATTACTTGCTGGTCTAATCCCACCCACATGGCTGTTAAGTCCACAGTTTTTTAAAATCAGCCTCAGTATTGGTACATGCCACAATCATTGGGTTGTGATAGACTTGTGTTGAACAATACAACAGGTTTCACAGTTAATAAGTGCACGTGTTCAGCATTCCGCTCAGCCCTTTTGATTTGTGTGTGTGTGTGTGTGTGTGTGTGTGTGTGTGTGTGTGTGTGTGTGTGTGTGTGTGTGTGTGTGTGTGTGTGTGTGTGTGTGTGTGTGTGTGTGTGTGTGTGTGTGTGTGTGTGTGTGTGTGTGTGTGTTGAATCAAATCACATTTTATTGGTCACATACACATATATAGCAGATGTTATTGTGGGTATAGCAAAATTCTTGTTGGAGTGGCATTGACTAAAATAGGGTAGATTAAAATACATTATATACATATGAGATAAGTAAAGCAATATATAAATATTATTAAAGTGACTAGTGTTCCATTATTAAAGTGGCCAGTGATTCTATGTATATAGGGCAGCAGCTTCTAAGGTGCTGGGTTGAGTACCAGGTGGTAGCCGGCTAGTGATGGATATTAACAGATCTTGAGATAGAAGCTGTTTTTCAGTGTCTCGGTCCCAGCTTTGATGCACCTGTACCGACCTCGCCTTCTGGATGATAATGGGGTGAAGAGGCCGTGGCTCGGGTGGTTGATGTCCTTTTTGGCCTTCCTGTGACATCGGGAGCTGTAGTTGTCCTGGAGGGCAGGCAGTGTGCCCCCGGTGGTGCGTTGGGCAGACCGCACCACCCTCTGGAGAGCCCTGCGGTTGCGGGCGCTGATACAGCCCGACAGGATGCTTTTGATGGTCCATCTGTAAAAGTTTGAGGGTCTTAATTCAACCCACGATACAAATTTCAATAACCCGGCCGAAGAATTGGGGAATATTTGTTATTTAAAAATAAATGCCCGCAGTCATCTTGTGCACTAGGTTAATAGATCAAGCAGATTGTGTTCATCATTTTGTCTGTTGCATTATTTTTTCATACATTTTTCATTATTTTTTAATTTCCTAAATCAGCTGATATAGCCAGCCCAGTAGTCACATGGTACATTTGTTTACAAAGAGCCCACGGAGCAAACAGAAGCTTTCGTGATGTGACGATCCACTGTGGTGCAGTGCAAGAGAGGTGATCAAGTTACACTTGAAATTCTCTACTAATGTTTACCAGCTAAATATCTTATAAGATGTGCCAAAAAAAATCTCTCCAGCTTAGGGCTCCAGCTATGCATTTGGTTTGCTCACTTGCTTGCTAAGTGGCTAGCTTGTAAAATCAAGCTTCTTGGGTTACAGCAGAGACAATCAATCCTTTCTTGGATCAAGAACCCTGCTGTCTAATATTTGTTTTGTGTGTGCAGAAAACCTTTAAAGATTGTTGTACAACTTTATGAGCTGGCGTGTCTGTCATTGCAATTTGTTTATGTTCACTTGGGCTTGTTAGCATTTAGCGACTGTGCACAAACTAATTCCTGTCTCCCATTATTTATATTTGTATTTCTTAGGGATTAGTTTCTGGCAAGGCAGCAGCTACTCTTTCTTGGTCCAAGCACATTAAGGCGCTTACATTACATATAAAACAAAAGATAAAACCGTACATCATTTAACATTATTACACCACTACATATCTACAATACAAAATGTATAATACCACCATACAACAATATTACAATGCACTTGGTGTAAGGTGTATTTTTACCTTTAAAAAAGACAATCTGATTCCACTGCATGCACCAGTTACCTGATGTGGAATAGAGTACTGTGTGCCTCCCATTTTCTGTTCTGGACTTGGGATTGTGAAGAGACCTCTGGTAGCTTGTCTTGTGGGGTATGAATGGGTGTCTGAGATGTGTGCTAGTAGTTTAAACAGACAGCTCTGTACAACACTTCTTACAAAAACAAGTAGTGATGAAGTCAATCTCTCTTCCACTTTGAGCTATGAGAGACTGACATGCATATCATTCATGTTAGCTCCCCCTGTACTTTTAAGGGCCAGTCGTACTGCCCTGTTCTGAGACAATTGGAATTTTCCTAAGTCCCTCTTTGTGGCACCTGATTACACCACTGAACAGTAGTCCGGGTGTAACCGTTTTGCTTCTGTCCCTCTCCTCGCCCCGAACCAGGAACCCTCTACACATATCAACAACTGACATCCTCGAAGCATCGTTACCTATCACAAAAGCCGTGGCCCTTTCAGAGCAAGGGGAACAACTACTTCAAGGTCTCAGAGCGAGTGACGTCACTGAATGAATCACTATTAGCACTCTCCCCGCTAACAAGCTAGCCATTTCACACCGGTTACACATCCTACCTTTTGGCATCCTACTTTTCCGCAGCAACCAGTGATCCGGGTCAACAGCATCAATGTAACTGCATTGCTTCCGTCCCTCTCCTCACCCCTACCTGGGCTTGAACCAGGGACCCTCTGCACACATCCACAACTGACACCCTCCCACGAAGCATCATTACCTATCGCTCCACAAAAGCCGCAGCACTTGCAGATCAAGGGAAACCCCTACTTCAAGGTTTCAGAGCAAGTGACGTCACCCATTGAAATGCTATTAGTGTACACCCCGCTAACTAGCTAGTCATTTCACACCAGTTACACAGGTGTGACAAATCTAAGGCCTGTAGGACCTGCCTTGTTGAATAGTGTTGTTAAAACCTCTTAAGGATGTGCCCCTTTTCTTCAATTTTTGCCTAAAATGACATACCCATATCTAACTGCCTGTAGCTCAGGACCTGAAGCAAGGATTTGCATATTCTTGGTACCGTTTGAAAGGAAGCACTTTCGAAGTTTGTTCAAATGTGAAAGGAATGAAGGAGAATATAATACAATAGATATCGTAAAAGATAATACAACAATGTTTTTTGTACTATCATCTTTGAAATGCAAGAGAAAGGCCATAATGTACTATTCCAGCCCAGGTGCAATTTAGATTTTGGCCACTAGATGGCAGCAGTGTATGTGCAAAGTTTTAGACTGATCCAATGAACCATTGCATTTCTGTTCAAGATGTTGTATCAAGACTGCCCAAATGTGCCTATTTTCTTTATTAAGAACTTTTCATGTTCAAAATTGTGCACTCTCCTCAAACAATAGCATGGTATTCTTTCACTTTAATAGCTACTGTAAATTGGACAGTGCAGTTAGATTAACAAAAATGTACGCTTTCTGCCAATATCAGATATGTCTATGTCCTGGGAAATTTTCTTGTTACTTACAACCTGCTAATCAAATTAGCCTATTTTAGCTCAACCGTCCCATGGAAGGGACACCAATCCCAAAGAAGTTTTAAGGGACAACCAGTGGCTATAATTGGAGATGGAGTTGTTTCTCCTCTCATAGGAAATCAGCAATTAGTACAAGGAGATGCGCTCTTCACCTTTGCAAGGAAATTAGCAATTAGTGCTGGTACTTCAGTCTATTTTCTCAGTGGCATTTGTAAGCGGAGATCTCTCTGCAAAACTAAGATCGTCACCGAAATAAAGAGGTTCTGCCGAGTTGTTTGAGTTGTTAATTTTCTGATTATCTCATTTAGGCTTTTTGTGGCTTTGGCAAATATTGGTGTGTTTTATATACCTGTTCGCTCCTCTCCCTGTAGGCTTTACAGACTCTCCCCACCCCTTGGTTGCAACCCTTCTATTTTAGTGTACCCTGCGCAAATAATGAATGTGGAATTCCTGGTCTCTGGCAGCATTTGCCGATCTGCGGTCAAGAATGCAGAGTTCATTTCTATGCTGCCCTTTAGTCCCTTGTCTTTTTGGTCCTGACAGAGACATAGTTCACCCCAGAGAACACTCCTACTACAGCTGCTCTCTCATTTGACTACGTGTTCTCTCATAGTCCGAGAGTATCTAGTCATCGCGGTGGTGGCACAGGGCTACCTATTGCTTCTTAATCAAGCTTTTTCAATCTCACTCACCTGTCTATCACCTCATTTGAATTTCATGCTGTCACTGTCACTTATCCACTTGTCATCTATCGCCTCCCAGGTGCCCTTGGAGAGTTCCTCAATGAGCATGACACCTTGATAAGTTAATTTCCTGACATTGGCTAACCTATCACCTCTCCCTTTTGCTAAATATTTCTCCCTCCTGTCTCCTGATTGTGCCTCTTCAACCCTACTCTCCTCCCTTTCCACATCCTATGACTCGCACTGTCCCCTTTCCTCCCGGCCGGGTCGGCCCTCCCTGTTTGCTCCGTGGCTCAGTGACTAATTTCAAGCTTACAGAACAGGGCTGCAGGCAACTGAGCAAAAATGTAGGAAAATGTAACTTTCGGAGGACCTATCATCCTTTCACTCCCTCCTCTCTACCTAATCTCTTCCTCTATATCTGCTACTAAAGCCACTTTATATTATTCTACATTTCAAGCTTCTGCCTCTAACTCTTTTCCACCTTCTTATCCCTCCTTCCCACCTCACTCTTTGCGGATTACTTTGTCAACCACTTTGAAAAGAAATGAAGTTGCCGACCACTGCTCCTCATTCACTCAGCCTATTGAGTCCACTGGTCCCACTCACACTGAAACACCCGATGCCTTGACCTCTTTCTCCCCTCTCTCTCCAGATGAAATCCTGCAACTATTGACTATTCTCCACCGACAACCTGCCCGCTCGATCCCAACTACTCCTCCCTTCTCCAGACTCTTTATTTTCTTTCCAAAACACTTGAGTGTGCTGTCTCTGGCCAACTCTCTCTATCTCTCTCCGAATAATCTTCTTGACCCTAATCAGTCAGGCTTCAAGACTGGTCACTCAACTGACACTGTCAACCATCAGATCCTCCTATCCACCCTCTCAGTGCTGGGGGTCACAGGCTCTGCACAGTCTAGGATTGCATGCTACCTAGCAGGCCACTTATACCAGGTGACACTGAGAATATCTGTGTCTGCACTACGTATTCTCAATACTGGTGTCCCTCAGGGCTCGATTCTAGGCCCTCTCCTATTTTTTCTATACACCAAGTCACTCAGCTCGGTCATATCCTCAGATGGTCTCTCCTATCATTGCTATCATTGCTACTCCACAACTTTACTCCTTCCCCCCTTCTAACACCCAGGAGGCAACATGCATCTCTAAGTGCCTGGCAGATATCTCAGCTTGGATGTCAGCCCACCACCTCAAGCTCAACTTCAATGTGTTACCCTCACTACCTTCAGGCTATGTTCAAACCCTACACCTCAACCCGAGAAATGGTCAAAGACTAAATACAAGAAATAGACATTCCAACGAAAGAAGATGAGACATGTTCACGCTATTGAGAAGGAGAACACTGAGGTGATTGACACATCAGATGAGAAAGTCACAAGGTTACCATGTTTCTCACTTGCTAGAGGGGCAGCCGATGCGTATGGAGATTGACACAGGGGCAGCTGTATCTCTTGTGTCTGCTTGTTTCAGAGAGAGTCTACAAAATACACTGAAATACCTTCCACTGCAGCCAGCACTCACCATGTACAATGATATATGGAGACAATTGCCTACCCTCCATCTTAAAAAAACATGGAGAAGTCTTTAATGGAGAGCTGGGTAGCATGACAGACAGTGATGCTTAGCATTAAGCCAGACAGCAAACCAAAGTTTCTGAAAGCACCAAAAGTCCAGGCTGATTTGGACGATCTAGTCAATAATAAAAGTACTGGAGCTGGTCAGCGTGTATGAATGGGCTACACCCATTCGTACCAGTTCTTAAAAATATGGTGGAATCAGGAAATGTGGAGACTTTAAAGTCACAGTTAACCATGTGTTGTCTGCTGAGCAGTATCCACTACCTCACACGACAACCTTTTTGCGGGCTTAGCCGGAAGTCAGAAGTTCAGCAAAACCAACCTCTGCCAAGCCTACTTGCAGATACACGTGGATGAAAAGTCAAGAGGGGCTCTTCAGGTACTGTTGTCTACAGTTTGGAATCACAAGTGCTCCAGCGCTATTCCAGAGTGTGATGGACCAGATCTTGAGATACAGTCACAGCCGTGTCTATTCACCCTCAAGCCGATACCACGACGGCCCTCAAGGAAACACACTGGAAGCCACATATCCTGAGGCCGCATTTATTTTAGCTGGGGATTTTTTAAGTTCAGTTAACACATTGACTGTAGTACTCACGCTGGGTAAACATTGAACCACTGCTATTCTCTCTCCTGGGATGCCTACAAGGCCCTCCCACGCCCTCTCTTCGGCAAATCAGATCACGTCAAAAACTCAAACAGGAAATACCCGTATTAAGGTCTATTCAACACTGGTCCGACGAATCGGAATCCATGCTTCAAGATTGTTTTCATCACGCGGACTGGGATATGTTCCGGGTAGCCTTAGATAATTACATTGATGTATACACGGGCACGGTCACTGAGTTCATCTGGAAGTGTGTAGGGGATGTTGTTTCCACTGTGAATATTAAAACCTATCCAAACCAGAAACCGTGGATAGATGGCAGCATTCGCGTTAAACTGAAAGTGCGAACCACCGCATTTAACCATGACAAGGTCACTGTTACATTCTGAAACTGTCACAGTTGCTGCCGGCTGCACTGAGCCACGTAAAACAACGGAAACCCATCCCCACCACCTAAAACATGTCAAATGCAGATCATACAAATAGGACGTGTTTTTCATTTGTAACCTTGTGTGGTGATTTCAGAGGCGGCACCACAGGTCCTAGAATGGTGTGGGGGGAATTGTTTTCCTGGGGCCCAGAGTTTTTCCTGTTCTGGTAGTAGGTTAACTCCAGACCCTAGTTGTAGCATATAACATAGTAATAAATCAGCTGTAAAAAATGGTTTTATGTGGGCAATGACATTGGCTATGATGGGAACAGATCATTTTTCTAATCAGGTCATAGCTCGCTGAGCATGCTGGATGCAGGGTTGCATCATGTAGGCCTTTGCATCAGTAATGAAAAAGATACTCATTCAGCATTTCATCACTATTGTGCTGAGTGAAAACCTCTTAAGGATCTGCCTGTTTTTCAATTTTCGCCTAAAATGACATACCCAAATCTAACTGCCTGTAGCTCAGGACCTGAAGCAACGATATACATATTCTTGATACCATTTGAAAGGAAACACTTTGAAGTTTGTGGAAATGTGTATTTAATGTAGGAGAATATAACACAATAGATCTGGTAAAAGATGATACAAAGAAAAAAACAACCGTTCTTTGCAACCAAATCTGTAAGAAGTCCAGGCGGGTAAATACTTTCTGAAGGCACTGTATATATTGTATACCATGCTAGCTCACTGCTAATGTACATAGTGTGTTTATGGTGCTACGTCCTGCTCACTAGCCCAATGGTATTAGCCGCTACATGCTAATCTCTAGTCATTACATTGTGTGCATTACAGCTGTTACTGTTAGTCTGTGCAACATGCTACATTGCTATTAGCCTTTGCTGTTGTGCAATAGATTCCCTGTTTCCTCTATTCCACTGTAGAAAACAACTGTCACTGTCACTTTCACAATTTTTCCTTCTTGTTTGACGTGTGCGTGTGTCTGTTTGGTGTGGTAATAAAGTGTGAGTTGTATTCCTGTCTCCTTCTGACCATTTTCGTCCTCTTATCGGGACTCTGGGATAGTTGCACCTACAGTAATGCTAAACTGGCACCTCTTTCGGAGACCACCACAAGGTGGCGCTCTTTTTCCCAGACCATTATGGGTATTGTGTTTTGAGATGATCACGTTCTGGATAAATGGTTGAACTAATGGGTATAAAGACGTGGTTATAAAACCCACAACACAAAACAAGCATGTTTTATTTTTACACATTTGGAAAGAAGTATGTGTGGTCTACAACACAAACACGCAACCACTGTACCCTAGTTGAACTACTCAATATTTTGTATTTTTACAGGGAAAAGGTTGTTTCCTGCAGTGGTACTGTATCTGTATACTGTATGTTTGGACAAAAACATTTGACAGTGGCTTCTTTAACTGTTCCTCAGTTTGGCACCATATGAAAGAGGTGGCATCAGGTGATGGCTCCAGTCTGGTACACTGCGCCAGACACACAAAAGCAGTTGGACATGGCCAGTTATGCTAATCTGGGTCTGTGAGCACTGATGCATCTCCCTCTGTAACTGTCTTCACTATCAGACAGCAGTGTGACATTGGCCTGGTCTCAAAACAACTTCAATAGCAATGTATTTTACTCCACTGTCTGACTCACCCAGGTGTTTCAAGATGGTCTGTAGCTCTGCAGGTCTTTAGCAACGTCATCCTATTACACACAACATTGTTATTAATGATTTTCCTCCTCTGGAAAAATGAGCGTTGTCACTTTGGGAACAAAGACCTATTGTTCCAGTGAGCACAGAGTTTTTTTCTTTATGTTTGTGTTTTTGTGTCGGCATTTAAACCCATTCTATTCAGGGAACTCTATGTTAAATGCTATCAAGGTAGATATATGGTGGAGATATTTTGTCAACTTTACCTTGCTCAGATTTCATTGTCATGTTAAGGCCTACTGTCCTCAGAACATTAACAACATATCTATAACACAGGACCTTGGATACTTCCTCATGTCTCTTACCTGTTGTTTTATATTTTATACTGTGATATGAATAGATAGAACACCAAATATCTGACTTCAGAAAATAAGTGGAAATAAGTCAAACTGATACATTTAAGACTAAAATGTATACTTCTCCTCTGGTAATACAGCAAAGGTCAATTTAAAGCTATATAACCAGTTAGAAAAAGTATTTCAATTTGACAGTTTGAATTTTAATCTGTATTTGGCCATTCGGGTACTGATTTGCTCCAGATGCCAACCCAGCTAGCACATTTAGGTCTTTGGAAGTTGTGGGAATGTACATTTTTGGTTTCCCATTGGTTCTGGGAACGAACCCATACTTTCCTTGACAGATGAAAATGTTTTTTTTAAAGTTCAGAAAATTTCACCTTTTCTGGTAACGTTTATTTTTAGGTTGCAGGGAGGTTCTTTGAACATTTTACTATGGTTCCCTGAAAGTTTTCATTAATGTTCTGATAATGCAAATGATAGGTTATTTTAAGGTGATAAATAACATTATAAGAACATGTTACAGTAAGACATTTAATAACACTGCTAGCTTCATTTGGGTTAACTATTTTGAACTCTAAGCACAGATAGGACACATGGAAATTCCTTTGCTTAATGATTAATCGTGTAAACACATATTTTTTTTATTGTGGTGCTGTGCCAGTTAGATTCAAACCTATGATGTTCTGTTCTATTTCCATGGAATTAGTCCACTGCACCACCAGGATGGAGCTCGCATGTC